>NW_015505328.1:468121-492728 GCF_001515645.1 Sinocyclocheilus grahami | reverse complement strand
TATATATTCATATTTTATTTTATTTTATTTAGTAGGACCTCTTCCTAAATATCAGGGAGTCCAGCAGTTGACAAAATGGATGAAATGTAGATTTGTAGACATTTGAACAACGTTTGGGTTGTGAACGAGCCAGTTGAGTAATTCAATGACTTACTAAACACAAAAAAAGACAAAATATCCCAAGAATCTCAAAATGACCCACAAATCCTTATTTATAAATCATGCTTAATAAAACACACCTACTGGCATAACCTGCAGAAAGAGTCACTATACGAATTAATCAAAAAATATTTTCTTCTTGTCTGATTAATGATTGCGGTCTGACACATTTTGAAACACAATGACACAAAATTGAGCTTGTGCAGCTGGAAGTCTTTGTGTTCAGATATTTAAATATGTTACAGGCTAATACATTTTCTCTTGTGCATTCTTGTCTTTTGTTGTTATGGGTGGCCTCTCCGGGTGCTAAGCAGTGCATGAGTGTGACACTGCTGAGATCAGGAAGGATAAACAGTTTTAAGTAAGTATAGAAATTAAAATGGGGAGATAAGATGCAAGCAGGTTTATTATCCCACAGGAAAGCAGAGGAGGAAAGAGAGAGCAAGTTAATATTCTTATTAACGTGTGCGATTTGCAAGCTGTTTTACGTAGGTGTTATTTGCATTCCTATAAAATCCACAGTGGTAATCTGTTTCCGTTTTTGTGTGTGCATGAGGTTTATTACTTGAGCGCACATGCATTTAACTGTGTTTACCTGCAGTTGTTCTTGTTTGCATTTTTGAGAAATCCATAATCATGATCTGATTTGCCTCTTGGCGGGAACCCTCGTGTTCTTGTTTGTGTACGAGATGGCGATTATCCTGGGCCGAAGACAGAATCCTTCTGCATAATGGACAAGCTCTAATTTCCTGTTGCAGACACACCCAGCATCTGTCACGCTTCTGCAGACTAAAACTTCCACACAATTACACGATGACAAACACGTTCTGACACCAGACAGGCGGCCTTGCTGAGTTCTGTGTCTGACCTGAGGGTGGAAGTGTTGTGGCCTGCTGTTTGATGCTCTTTTACTCATAAATCCATAGAGGGCTGCTGGATGCTCTCTTGATATTTTTTGCTTTGTCATAGTGTAATTTGGCATTTTAATGCTTATTAGATACAGTCTCTGATGGCTTCATATTAAAAGAGGCAGAATCTGAAGTGTTACGTTTAATTATTCATAAAAATCATACTGCTGTGGATCAGGATTATTGTAGTTTTGCATTTTCAATTGGTTTTTCAGTTTTACTTTTCAGTTTGTGTGGATTTATTAGGTTTATAATACAAAATATTACAACAATATAATAGAAGTTTACTGAATTTTGGATTGTATTTTTAATTTTTTTATTTAAATGTTCAGTTTTAGTAGCATACGTGTTTATTGTTTTTTTATTATTGTAGATTTTTTTTATTTTATGGACATTTATATTTCTGTTTCACTTGTTAATTTACATTATAGTTAACTAAGCTGAGGGCTAAATATAATATTGCTACATTACACATAAATCTGAGTAATATTAATCTAAAAAAAAAAGTTAAACCATTCCACTGAAAGCCTTTTCTGTTTTTGACTGCAAAGGAGGCACAGAAGAGCCTTGTATTGTATAACATTTAAATTTATTGAAATGTGTTACATTTAAATGTGTTAAACAGCAATCACGACTGCGGGAAGCTCAATGCATCTGTAGCTAGTTGATTCTAGATTCTCAAGCAGAAGCTGACGGAAGATGCATGCTGATTGTCATGACAATGAAAGAGTTTCATTTACCAAGAACTCAGGGGCTTTTTTAAGTGACATATATAAATATTTGTAATATTTAGATTTTAAATTGCTTTGTATACATGGAAATATAGAGTTGCCATTATATTTTGTAAGGAGTTCCACATGGGAATCATCATATTTAGGGGTCCCAAAGTTTGAAAACCCCTGATTCAGACTATTTTGCCTTGTGTGGATCACTCATTGAAATTATTAATTGCATAAAATTCAAGGCATTAATGTTCATTATTAATGTTCATATTCATTACATCAGACTTATGTGCCCTCTAGAAGCTTGCGTTCTGCAAGTGAACGGCGTATTATTGTCCCATCCCAAAGAGGCACAAAATCACGTTCAAGGACTTTTAAATTAAATGTTCCCTCCTGGTGGAATGACCTGCCCAACTCAATCCAAGCAGCTGAGTCCTTAACCATCTTCAAGAATCGGTTAAAAACACATCTCTTCCATCTTTATTAGACCCTCTAACTCAAGCACTCTCTATTCTAATTCTGTTCTTTAAAAAAAAAGAACAGAATTAGAATTGCTGTCCCTTTTAGACTTGCACTCTATTGATTTACTTGTTTTCTTAAAAAAAACAAAAAAACTAACACTAGCTTTTCTGTTTTCTTTTTATTTATTATACAATTAACAAAAGCAAAAAAGGCCTCTAACACTAGCTTGCTCTATTCTTTTTCTATTCTATCTGTTTTCTTTTTATTTATTATATAATTTTTAAAAAACTTGCTATGTGTACTGCATTAAACTAACTGAGACTTGTTATAGCACTTGCGTATCATTGCTCTTTTGTTGATTTTGACTGCTTCCATTGTCCTCATTTGTAAGTCGCTTTGGATAAAAGCATCTGCTAAATGACTAAATGTAAATGTAGTGTAAATATAAATGATTTTTTAGTTTGGTTGGTTCTTAAGTTAGTATTTTTTTTCAGTTTACAGGTTTACCTTTTGTTGTACAGTAGTATGCAAAAACAACCTTAAAGTGGATAATCACACAAATCATTGCTTCAACTTCACTGCTTCAACTTTTGACTTGTGAGTTTCTCAGGATGTCACAGTAGCAGCAGGCATCCTCTCATGACACGACACAGAGGGCCTTTACTTAGGCTCCACTGCAACAGCTGATTTCTCTAGATCTGCTTGACTGGAACTGTTGCTTTGGGCACTATGTCTTCATATTCTCTCTTTCAGTCTGTCTCTCATTTCTAAGCCTTTAAGTAATAACAAAACATGTACAGATCTGTAATGCTAGCACATCCAAATTATCCATGAGGGTCCCAAATCCCAACTTGTCCTCGTTTGTCAACCAGGAGGATCTAAACAGATTTTCACATAAAACAACGGCCTCTCTGCAAGAAGAACAAAACACAGCCCATTTTAGTCTGCAAAGCATTTCCGTCAAACAAAACAATGCTTGGTTTTGGGAGTTCATTGCAACCTTTATACATTTTTATCACTGTCATCTAATTTTGATAAGTCTTGAATCTGGAGTAGAACACATTTTGCCACTTTACGGGACCCGCAATTGAGCGTTATGTCTTGAGGCAGCATCGTTTCCTCTAGTTTCATCATGCCTTCCCTTATGAGCATTGCCGTGGATCTCTACGGTCCACTAAATCCCCTCGTTTTATGGCTAAACATGGCAGAGCTGACAGCCAAGCATTTCTACTTTCATTACAATTCAAAAAGAAAGAAAAAAATCACTTCCAATTAATCCTGCTGGTTAATTAACTGGTAAAGCATATTTCAGAGACCCAGGAGGGACGTTAGGGAATGCTGCGAAATAACCAGCGTTTTGATTGTCAAGTAATGCAGTGCATTAACAGCACATGATCCTATTTCTCATTGAGCGGTGCTGTTTCCAATTACTCTCTCTCTATTAGTGTTGTTTTAATTGTTAATTATAAACTCTATTCTGCTCATATTGAATATGAGTATGACTATGTTAGACAGCTTACATCACCGAAGCCCCGTCCTTTAAGTCGTTTTATAAAACGATGGCCTTTGGTTTGAGATGTGACAGCACGCATGGCTACAAATGATTTTTGGGAACTAAGCGCAGGGCTTCATCAGACAAGCATGTTGGATCATCGATCGGCACATCCTGAAAGGGTCCAGCCTATCAAGAGGCAATCTGCCAGACTGTTATATCACTTTTTGAGAAGAAAACTCTTAAGACCTTGCTAAAGCTTTAGGACGGAGCATAATTATTCATGAAGGAGCTCATGCAGCCGATTGAGCTGAGGTCCCAAAATGCCCAGGCTAATTTCCACTCCATTCGACAGCAGGAACGTAGTGAGGGGGAGTTGCGCTTTGCATGGGAACCACTAGGGGTGCCAGAATGACTCTATATGTTGGCAGAGCAACCCAACCGCTGTCAGACATGACAACCACGCTGCTGAGGGAGACTCACAGGGGACGCAATTGGAGAAGAGGGGGTTGTTAAATCAAATAAAGCACTTTTTCCCTTTGTCCTCCCCCATTTGTCCTCAATCTGAAGTGCCAAAGTGAAATTCTATGTCCAGCGAAGTTTGCTAGTAGACTCTATTTAAAGGTGGGAAATCGGAGAAGGAGGAGAAGCTTTGATGCATCTTTAATTAGCATTGTGACTTCAGCGCAATGCTAAAACGTCTCAAAAGAAAGAATCAGATGAGCTAAACACCTTGAGTCTTTGATCAGCAGTCTTGTGAAAGCGACAGAGTAAAGAATATTTGCTTTTAATATGCACAGCCCTGTGAGAAATGAGAACTTTAGAGTCTCCAGAATCTTCGGAATAAAGCTTCTAGTTAGAGAAGTTCGGCTGTACTTGTGTTGCTTTGTGAATGCGACTTTGCTTATGAAACTTTTCATTTCTATTGCCTGGAACTTTTATTATACAGCAAATGCCTGATGTAAAGAGATGCTTAACTTTCAGAAAATGTACACTGTCAACCTCAGGAGGTCAAACTAAATATTAAATGAGTTGTTTCATTTTCAATTAATTTTAGATGAGGTTTAGACATTTTGCAGCTCTGCTGACATTTTGAGACATGACTGAATAGATTAATAGTAAAGAAGAGGAATAAAACCCTGATTTGTAAATACATATTAAAAAAGTGTTAGATAAACATATTTGTAATGAAAATAATTTTATTTTAATTTAATTTATTATTCAAACAATAATGTATACAAATAATAAATAATATATCAATCAGTTTTTTTTCATAAATAAAATAAAACTATTTCTATAGCATATACATTATATATATATTCACATACACACACTATCATATAAAAGTTTTAAGTTGATACTTATTTTTAAATGTTTTTTAAGCAAGTCTTATCTCAAAAAGGCTGCGGGATTCATTGATAAATAGAACGTTCAAAATAAATAGAAAGATATTTGAAACAGAAATGTTTTGTAAAATGTTTAATGTCTTTACTTTTTTAATGTCTCACTTTTAATCAATTTAATGCATCCTTACGGAATAAATATATTAATATATATATTTTTTTAAATCTTACCGACCTCTCACTTGTAAATGGTAGTGTATTGATGTATATATAAAACAGGCTTCTCAGCCCATTGCACAATGCTAGACTGTAGCTGGTTTGTAAAGTGCAGCTCTCATTAGACAAAAGACAAATCGGAGCAGGCATTGCACAAACAGCTTTAAAACCTTGTTGCAAACAATTCACGGTTGAACAAACACAAAATGCATACTTTGCAAAATAAAAAAACACAATAAACCAGACAAGACAATAAGCAGCCTGCCAGCCAAAAAAAAGGAAAAAAAAAAAAAAAACCAGGACCACGACAGCAGGGACATAGATAGTATCTGAGCTTCTCCTCCCACATATGACACACATAAATGACGCTTCCGGCACAATCGGAGCTCGTCCAAATTCCATTCTGCACCAATGCTGGAAAATAGCAAGGCAATGACTATGAAAGACTCTGGCAATCTCCATGCATTTCAAGGAGTAAAGCAGAGAACGTGAGATAGCATCTCTGTTTAGTGAAACAGGTTTAGCGCAGTGCACTGTATGTATTATTATTATTATCTTTTGATGTCCGAATCAGTGTCGAATCTGATCGAGCACTAAAGCCTCAGATGTAAATGGGACATCTGTAACAATATGTAGCATGTTTGAGAATCATTACAAGAACCAGAGCAGGGGAACCATTTGGAAGTAAAGTAGTTCCATTTCCCGCCTTGTCGGTTTCAATAATCTATTCAAAGCCAAGTCAATGTGAGTGAAAGTTCCTTGTGTAATAGTTGGTCTTTATGCCACACACGCTGAATTTCCAAGTCAGCTGTCTTACACCCATTTTACACCCTGTTGTTCACATTGAAACGTTTGCAAGTGCTTAAAGGCACACTACAGAGATGTTTTTTGTATTATTTTTCAATAGAAAGGAATTATTGAGCCAGTACATGATAAAATTAGTTCACCTTTGCCTTACCTCAAGTCACTAAAGAAGCCTACAGTACAGCAATGATTTATATTCAGAGCAGTCAAGTTTGATTTGGCAGGAAATTTTAGGCTTCAGCATCAAATTAATTTTTGCAGAAGAACGTAAAAATGTATGTTTCATCCACAGATGGCGACTGAATTGTGTAGTGTACCTTTAAAATATCACTGTTTATGCTAATGCATAAATAATAGATACTAAAAGACTAAATGTTGTTTTATTTTCAGATACTAATTCAATAAGAGTAATAGCTCATCTGAAGATCATGCATGTCTAGACCCAAAAATTATAATCAGTAATTACCACAACGCAGCATTGTGGCTTAGTTTTTAGTGAAACTGTCATCTTTATTCCCTTTTCTAGCTGTTTGAGGATTCAAGTGTTGGGATTGGTAGCTACTTCACAAGCTCTAATTGAACAAATAGTTTTTTTTCAGGGCTTTTAGTACCTCAGAGGCAGCTCAGATCCATGTTCATGCTTTGCACACAATTCAACAACATAATTGTGCTCTCTTTTTTTGTAATAGCAGCCCATCAACTCTTGGAATTCAGTCTTTTTCTCTCTCTCGTTTTGTTGATTTATAATGCCTAATGCTTCCGTTTTATCGCTTTAGATCTCTTTTGTGTCCTTTTAAAGATCACTGAAACAAACGTACACAGCACACTGTTAACATCATTATGACATGAAACAGAATGCCACGCTTGGGAGATATCAAGTCATGGCGATTTAGCCGGCCTTAGGTTGTTTTCTGATCTGGCTTGCTGGAAGATAAGTCTGGATTCTGCGACACTGCACAAGCATGACAGCACCGTGACAACTTGTATGTGTGTAATGTCTGTGTGAATGTGTTTGTAGTCTGCGTTCTCCATATGTATACAGTATGTTTGCTTGTGTGTAAACATGCCATTTTCATCTACTCACACGACTTTAGAAGTAATCAAGCAAATCATCTTTATTGTTTAAAGAACTGTTCTGGGTTTAGTACAAGTTAAACTTAATAAACAGCATTTGTGACAATGTTGATTAACCAAACCATTATTTTGGCTTATCACGTTTTGCTTACAGACTTTTTCTATCGCTTTGGATCATTTTTGATACATTAACATTCTTAACATTCTCTAAACTGTAAGAGCAATTGTTGCAACTCTATTGCATGCCTGCAAAATGTAGCAACTTACCCAAAATATTTAATTAATGCTTAAAAACCTAGTTATTGTGTCAGTATATTGGCCAATGCCACCCAAATGAAAAGTGTTCTGTGGCTTTTTTATTTATTTATTTTTTTACCGTATTCAGTCAACCATGGAAATGTTTATGTACAAATTTTATTTTTGTTCAAATTTTTTGTTGACATGCTGACTGTTCGTTTTATCTTGCTGAATGATTTTGCATACCACACTGAGATTTTTAGTTACCACTTTGTAGGTAAATGTTTACTAGAAACACAGTATGCGATAACTGAGTGGATCAATTTGCATGTGATGGCTCACATAATGAAAGAATGTTTAGAAGTCGTGAAGAGTCTGACAGTTTCACAGGGAATCAACCGATTAGTTTTCATCAGCAAGTCATATGCATTTAGTTATTGAGTGATAAAAGTGATAAAATAAAATAAAATAAATAAAGTGAATGGCTAAATTTTGAAGGATTTAATAGCCAAAGTTTGAAGGACATAAAAGCGATATTTAGGTATAATAGGTATATTTGTAGCAATACCCAAAATACATTGTATGGGTCAAAATTATTGATTGTTTTTAATGCTAAAAATCATTAGGACATTAAGTAAAGATCATGTTCCATGAAGATAGTTTGTAAATTTCCTACTGTAAATATATAAAAACTTAATTTTTGATAAGTAATATGCATTGCTAATAACTTAATTTGGACAACTTTAAAGGCAATTTTCTCAATATTTAGATTTTTTTTTGCACCCTCAGTTTCCAGATTTTCAAATAGTTGTATAAAAAAGTTATGGACTGCAGCTTTAAATAAAAGGAGGGGCAGGTCAAAATGAAGTTTTGTGGAAATCAACATTATGCCACTATCAATTAAATTTGACATGAATGAAACGCAGAATACTGTATATGTCTTGTCATTTCCAGCTGCTTTTAACGGGAAGTGCGCTAAACAAACAGATGCCTTACACATACAATGCCTTACTTCCACTCAATTTAACAAAGGCTTTTTTCCCTTGCAAGACGTGACTGTTGACTTTGATGCCACTGGCTTAGTAGACATCCCTGTGTAATGAAAGCAGTTAAGGCTTAATTTCATGCTAAATAATGACTGCTCATATGCACTACTCATTAGGTGCCTTCAGCAGAACATTACTGCGATGAGTTGGCAGTATATAGGATACATTGCATAAATTGGCCTAGCAGAACAAAGACTTGTTGTCATACGATCAAGAGCTTTAAAGAAACTGAACTGTGCAAAGAATCCTGTGAAAACTGTGACACCAACCAGCAATTGCTCATAGAAAATGCTGACAGCTGAAAGAGCCCTGTTGGGTCTAAAATGAGAAACCGGTCTCTAACTCAAAAAGGAATGGAATGGAAATTAGCTGCTGTCTTTGATAACCACAACACTGGATGTTTAGTGTTTGGATATGTATATTCTATTATAACATTTTTCATTTCATGCTTTTTCTTAAATCCCTTGACTTTAGCATAATCTTAAACACAATGCACTGCTAAATACAAATATAACATCTAAGCAACCATTGTTCCTTGCCTTATTTCCTTTTCATTAATCAAATGACCCTGCCTGCTAGAATCATTTAAGTGTTTATAACATTGTTCCTTACGTTATTTTAAGTCTACCGTTACACAATAGGCAGATTGCAGGAGAGCACAATAAAACATGCTCTCTTTAAGATGGCATGCAAATACCATCAATACAACTGCTAGCTGTTATAATAATTACACGCGAGACATTAATCATTGATGTGTGCCCTTTCTGTAATCTTCTGATTAAAGAGAAATGTAGCAACAAAGAAACAGACCCAGAATAAAATGGCAATCCTCTTTTTTTTGTGAGATGATGGTCTTATAATGAGGCAGAGGTTCTTTTTTGCACTAATATATGCATGGAATTAGCCGAGCAAAGGTTTAATAACCAAACAAAAAAGCCTGCTTCTAAATCCAGTCTATCATGAGGAGCATTCATGGGGAACTGAAGAATCAAGGACAGCTTTTTTCCCTTAATAAAATAAATAATCATTTAAAAACTGCATTTTGTATTTACTTGCATTATCTTTGTGTAATATAAAAATTTGTTTGATGATCTGAATCTTTTAAGTGTGACAAATATGCAAAATATTTAAAAACCAGGTAGGGTGCCAACACTTTTTCACACCACTGTATGTACTTGCTCAAATATTGATTTTGGATAACCAAAAAAAACAAAAAGTTATGGACTGCAGCTTTAAATAAAAGGAGGGGCAGGTCAAAATGAAGTTTTGTGGAAATCAACATTATGCCACTATCAATTAAATTTGACATGAATGAAACGCAGAATACTGTATATGTCTTGTCATTTCCAGCTGCTTTTAACGGGAAGTGCGCTAAACAAACAGATGCCTTACACATACAATGCCTTACTTCCACTCAATTTAACAAAGGCTTTTTTCCCTTGCAAGACGTGACTGTTGACTTTGATGCCACTGGCTTAGTAGACATCCCTGTGTAATGAAAGCAGTTAAGGCTTAATTTCATGCTAAATAATGACTGCTCATATGCACTACTCATTAGGTGCCTTCAGCAGAACATTACTGCGATGAGTTGGCAGTATATAGGATACATTGCATAAATTGGCCTAGCAGAACAAAGACTTGTTGTCATACGATCAAGAGCTTTAAAGAAACTGAACTGTGCAAAGAATCCTGTGAAAACTGTGACACCAACCAGCAATTGCTCATAGAAAATGCTGACAGCTGAAAGAGCCCTGTTGGGTCTAAAATGAGAAACCGGTCTCTAACTCAAAAAGGAATGGAATGGAAATTAGCTGCTGTCTTTGATAACCACAACACTGGATGTTTAGTGTTTGGATATGTATATTCTATTATAACATTTTTCATTTCATGCTTTTTCTTAAATCCCTTGACTTTAGCATAATCTTAAACACAATGCACTGCTAAATACAAATATAACATCTAAGCAACCATTGTTCCTTGCCTTATTTCCTTTTCATTAATCAAATGACCCTGCCTGCTAGAATCATTTAAGTGTTTATAACATTGTTCCTTACGTTATTTTACACAATAGGCAGATTGCAGGAGAGCACAATAAAACATGCTCTCTTTAAGATGGCATGCAAATACCATCAATACAACTGCTAGCTGTTATAATAATTACACGCGAGACATTAATCATTGATGTGTGCCCTTTCTGTAATCTTCTGATTAAAGAGAAATGTAGCAACAAAGAAACAGACCCAGAATAAAATGGCAATCCTCTTTTTTTTGTGAGATGATGGTCTTATAATGAGGCAGAGGTTCTTTTTTGCACTAATATATGCATGGAATTAGCCGAGCAAAGGTTTAATAACCAAACAAAAAAGCCTGCTTCTAAATCCAGTCTATCATGAGGAGCATTCATGGGGAACTGAAGAATCAAAAGGTTTGACAGCTTTTGAATTGAGGTACGCTAGCACTTGAGTTAGCATTTATATTGATTGCAGAAAACAAATTATGTTGTTCTGTTCCAAAAGAGCTCGTCAGTAGATTTTCAGCTTTTGGGGGATATATCTTCACAATAGTACACAATATATATACTCATTGCTTTGATATGAATTTGGATATCAACAGAAATGTATCCTAGTTTAACTTATTTCTGTCAGTTTTTGGTTAATGACTTTTATTTTGAAAGGCTGAGTATATATGAGTAATAGTTTTATTGTCAGTTGTTTCCTGTTTCTACCCAGATTGTACCCTGTATTGTTTTCTTACCAATTAGTAGGCCCAAATGGATTTATCTACTATTTTCAAATGTTTTTGTGCCAACTGTGGGGGAAAATGTGTGGAATTCTCAAGAATGGATTCAAATATGGTAATATGTGTTCAACTGAGCAGAGTACTACAATACTTTTGCTAAATGTTTTATTCAATGGACAAGGGTTGGGGTGGGTATGCAAAACGTTATGAATGATGGGGATTCATATTTGTAAGAAATCTGCTGTGGTTTCTGTTTTTGAAAACTGCTTATGTCTAGTTTTTTGTTTGTCATTGTTATTGTAATATGGGTAGTTTTTAGTCTTTAGTTTCATGGTCTCTTGTAGTTGACCTTGTGTTTGTTTAAAAGAAAATGGCGTTTAAATCCTCATTTGGTTCAGCTGAACCTAGAATGTGTGGTAGAGATGTCGGCTTACACAAAACATTGGTCTGCAAAATTATATTTTATAATGATGATCAGTTGTTGCATACCATGATGAATGCAATTTAAGGAAGTTTTAATGTTGCCAGCAACACATTTTGAAGCACCCTGCTGCACACCATAAAAGTGAAATAAAGGAGGCGAGGAACCTGTTGTGCACCTATGAACATTACAAAAGCCAATGAAAAGTGTCCTCACTTTCCATGGCAAATTGCCTAAAATGGCAGAAAATTGGGTTCGTTTTTATCATGAGGCCGATGAGGTTCAGTTCCACCTCATCTCTCCCACCATCCTTTATTCCTATAAGCGTTTACATCATTTTCTCTCTCTCTCTCTCTCTTTATACTTTCCCTTTTTCTTTCTCTCATTCCTTCTTACTTTCTGCCTTGCTCTCTTTTTTTTCTTCAGTGAACGAGGCTAATGGGCACAGCCCCGGTTACCATAGTAACTAGCAGATACGAGCATGTGAGTGTTTGTGTCTTATGTAGCAAGGATTCTCCTTATGACACAGACACTCTGTCACACACTCATTTGATCTGGTGCAATGTGTTAATGTCGTTAAGAATTAAGATTGGTTATAGTCACAACAGTGATGAATGCATTCATTTTTTTCTCTATGCAGGAACCGAATGGTTGTTAAATGCTTGGTGCTTTTTGTAGGAATTTAAAAATGTGTTGCTTATTTTTTAAATCTGAGTGTGATAATGATAAATTGTGTGTGTGTGTGTATTCAATGTTATGTTTATTTATCTCTGTGATGTATTTGAATTATCTTTATTTGGGTCCTTTTTCACATCAATTATTGATATAAGATTATTTTATATATGGTTTGTTCTTGTTAATAATGAGTATATGAATGAGTTTGATAATATATAGATTTTTTTTTCTTTAATGGATTGACTGTTCTTCTGTTTGCCTAGTATGAAATAGTACATTTCAACCTGCAAAATAATCAATATTTGGAGCTTTGAGCAAGTTCTTCCTTTAGTCTCAAGTGTAGCATCAAGGCACAAGGGGAAATGGACCATTCTGTGTCATGGCTGGCTGTTCTGAGAAAAGGCACAGATGGAAGAGACCCTCTGGATTTTAAGAGCCTCTCCAAGCCTAGTTCAGTCACATGCACACACACACACACACACACACACACACAAGAGCCAAGATTGAGACCCTTTGGCCTATGTGCACACTATGTGTGTTAAAAAGGCGCTAATGCAAAGTAGGCTGAGTAACAGCATCATGGGGAAAAAATTGGCTATTTGGCATAAAGTAGGTGGACACCCACTTCTAATTAGCAAGTTTGGCTCTTTCAGCTTCACTGTTTACAATAAAATATATAAAACATCTCTCATAACATTTGTAGTGGAATAGGGCCGTTATCTGTTCTATCAGTACTGTATTTGGTATTGAAGTTACTCAGTTTATTTTTTTTATTAGACTTTTTTTTGGCGTTTTTGACTTTATTGTGATAGGCCAGTGTAGAGATCACAGGAAGTGAAGTGGAAGAGAGAGAGGGGGGTGGGAGCCGGGATTTGAACTTGGGACATCTGTAGCGCAAGGGTGCGATATGTTGGTGCCCTGCCCAAAAGGCTACTGGCGCCAACTTTTTTATTTATTTATTTTTTATTTTTTTACTTAACCATTATTGGATTTAAAACATTCACAACTGCTAAAGGTAACTTTATCAAATCCCAGTATATAGATATTAATTTGTCATACTGTACATTTATAAATTTGCTTTTACAATCATTTTAAATGACAGATTTTAGGTTTTAGTGTTGTATTTTTAGTTTAGAAATATTGTTCATATTTTTTTATTAAAAATAATATGAATTTATACCATCGGCTACTTTCTAAATAATTAATTGACTTTTTACCGAACAGAATTTTTATATTGGTGCATTCCAAATGTACTATATACATAGAGTGAAGGGCATATGAAAGCAAGAAACCAAGGTCAGAGTTGTGTGGGTGGTATTAGGTGAGTTCAGAAACTATTTTTAGGTTAGCTAAAGAATCGAGATTCAAAGCTCAAAAGGTATGTGCTGAAAAGCATGAATTTCTACTCTCATGAAGAAAAGCTCTATGGAAATGAAGCTCTTTGTGTTGCACCATCTCATTGTGTTAAATCCTTCACATTCAAAGACGAGCTCAGTCCTTAAGATCACCCATATCAGCGGCGCCCTGCTGTGACAGACCTACAGTGACAGCCTGAGCCTACAGTAAGAATGATCTACCATAGGTTAGTCACTGTAATGAAGTAGCAACAATAGCCTCATGACATGCTGACATGTCAGGAAGACTTCAAGCGCTGAATATGTGATAAGTGTGCTACAGATAGCCACAGGCGTAGTGTTTGCTATAATAGTTGTGTAGGCATCAGTAGATCAAGTGTTGATGAATGTGTCATGATGTACACTGTAAATAAAAAACAGGATTTCGCACAATGTCTGTTAGTGTTACTCAGAGAGTCCACGCTCTCTGGGAGGTCACGGCATAACCTGGGCACGCTTTTACTGCAGGGCACCCATAACCTCGTAGTGACTCTGGAACCTAATAATTTATCCAACCCTCAAGCCTACTATCATGATGCTCGTGGTCTTTTTCTCAGTGGGGTTCTGCCATTTGCCCGCCTTCACCTGACGCACCAGTAATTGAGCAGGATCAAAAGAGTAAATGCAGCTGCATTCACTGAAACACTTTCTAAATGGTGCCTTTGAACAGCTAGAGAAACATCCACTACATTCACTGTACTGTTTATTTCGGCCACGACTGTAATTTGCTCATCTCTCTTAGCACAAAGGAACTGCCCAGCCCATCTGCATGGGAAGTTGTGTGAAGGTGTTGTGCTAAAGATCAACTGGGGTTTTAGCAGCGAATTGGGGTGGAGGCAGAAATGTGGCCCCCTAATTACTCCCTCTTCATGCTCTGATTATAAACTATAGGATGCATTACATATTGCGTAGGTCATAATTAACCATTGATTTATATAAACGTGATAATATTGGATTAATTTCAAGAGGATAGTTGGCTTCTATTTCACACTAATTACATTCTTATGCAAATGCAACTTGATTTAGTATGTGTAAGATGCCTGTAACCATAGTAACAGATAAGTGACTACAGTAAATATAAAGATTATGTCTTGTATCTGAAGTGTGAAATTGCAAGGCATGTGTTTGCCTTGCCAACTTTTTTTTTTTATTGTATCGGTCTATTGGGGCTGCCCATTTCCCCTATTTTTACATTCAAATTACCCTTCCCATTATCTAAAACTCTTGAAAATAATCTTGAAAATACTAAAAATGTAATAACACTGCTAAATGTAATCTTTAGCAAACCTTAAAATGAATGTTCATATTTTATACAGTACATTATAATGTTGTGATGCCTGTAAACTCGCTTTGACGTTATTTTAGTATTATTTATATACTATTATAGTATTTTTGTCATTTTTATTAGTTTTAAGTCATTTTAATAGTTTTAAATATTTCTACAGCTACAGTTTTTGTTTGTTGTTGTTGTTTTTTACATTCCAGTTTTATATTTAGTAATTTTAGTACTTCAACTTTAATTTATGTAAATTATGTTGCCAAGGCAACATGTCCAATTAAGTTTTTCATCTAATGTTTATAATTTTTTTAGTTACAAAAATAATTATTTTAGTTAACAGTAGCAACACTAGTTTTTTGTGTTTTATTGTTTACTTGTTTATATGTATTGAATTAATTTAAACAAATGCAGAATTTTAATTTCAGACATTTATTGATTATCAGCAATAATACATAAATAATTACTGGTATTGACTAGAATTCTAATGTGAATGTCTCGTTTTTATCACACTAGAATGTTTCATAGACTTTGATAGACTGCTTCCCCTTTCACTCAGCATCTCAGGCTTTCATAATTATAAATGTTGATGCTTTTGTCTCCACAAGTGTGAATATGACTCTTCAGCATGGAGGTTTTGAAGGAATGAGTCACTCATGTAGTCACAATTACCTCCCCTCATTTGTCTTCTTTTATTTTTGTCTCTTTTACAGATACACAATAAGCATTTTAGTCCTTGAGTCAACACAGCTGCTCTGAAACACTTGACACCTTGAATGTCTCTCTTTGAGTGTCCTGTCATTGTTAGCCAACTTCATGTTACTGCAGTCAACCTTTTGTAGCAGCTAAGCAGTTCCGCTCTTCAGCTTTCTGTGTGTGGGACCTTTGGCTCCCTTAAATAGTTTTAATTATGTAATCTCCACAGCCCAGATTACTCTATGTGCTCTGATTGCCGCAAGCATATGTGAAGGGTTCTTGTCCTAAAATACTGGAATTTAAGGTATATAGTTTTTCAAGGGCTAGCATGAACCCTCAGAGGATATGAACTAGGGATGTCGTTCGATGTGAAAGACTGCCAGATATAGACCAAATTTCACACTAGGGCTTTTCCTTCATCGGATCTGAGGTCAGAGAGGGTTATTCAAGAGGGAAAGACAATCCAATGCAGTAAAATTCAATTGGTCAAGATGCACAGTTGGCCAGAGGTGATGGCGGTAATGTGAAGTTATACAGGTGCTGTGTTCCACCTTCCTTCAGGACACTGGTTTATTAAAGTAGGAGACCAGCTGTGTCCTTCACATTCACAGCTCCTCCATAAGCATGTTTATATCAAGAGGCTTTCTGTACTCTGTACTGAAACCCTTGCCTGAGCGAAAAATATATATATATGGCTTTCTATATATTGGATTTCTGTGTACAAGCTTGTACTTTTCTGGCCGACTTTAGGAATTTGTGTTGCAGCACTTTATGTCTTAGAAGATGAATTGCTTGTGTTTTAGTATTTTGCATTTGTATGTATTTGTAAATCTAAAGGGGGGAAATCTGAATAAATGTATTGGGTTTTTTGCTTCCCAGTTGAAGGGAAAGGGGTGATGGAGCCAAGTGGTTAAAGTTCTGGGCTGGTAACCAAAAGGTTGCAAATCTTAATTCCTTGAAGGACTATCTTTGAGCCATAATCAATGTGCCATTGAGCTTGTCATAATTTTTAAGAGGTAATTCAAGCAAAAATGAAAATTATGTCATTATTTACTGTAATAATCCATACAACTAGACTTTTGGCTGTGAATATGACTGGTATATTCTTATAAGCCTTCTAAAGAGGCTTCTAAGATTCACTATTAAATCAGTTCAAAACATTGCTCATAGTTTAATACTTTCATAGTTCAACCAAAACTGAACATTCATTATTTTTCCTCGTCTTATCATTTGTATGCTGTATAATTTTTAGGTGTGTCACACTAGGTTTACTTGTACTGTAACCATTAAGCTCTTTAAAATATGATGTTTTTTTGTTCGCATCTAAGGTTCTATGAAGAACACTTAACATCCAATACACATTTCAATTACACAAAAGGATATTTACATTGGGGGAAAAAAAGGTTCATCAGATGATTCAAATGTCCTTAATACTAAAAAATTTTTCATCAAATGGTACTTTCGAGAACCCAAAATAGTTGTCTATTATTTTTAAGAGCGTTTGGTACCATGAAGAAAAGAAAAGTTTCTTTTAAAAGCTCCTCACTGAAATGTTCTTTGGGGAACCAAAAATAGTTCTTCTATGACGCAGAGATAACCTTTATTTTTAAGGCTATAGAAAGATTTTTTTTTTGTTGCTTCAGATAACTTGAAGTATACGACTCAGTCATGATCCCTGTAATCTAATGTTGTATCAAAGAGGGCTACTTGAACATCCTTGAACATTCATGAACAATTGTTTCTTTGGTACTCAACATTCAAGTTTGAAATGACGTGTGTAAAAAAAAAAAAATGGCAGAATTTTTTTTGTGTGTGTGAGAATGATGATATCCAGGGAGTTAGAAATAGCTTAGTTTGTAGAGTGTAGGATGTAAAGGTCACTAGTTTATTCATGAGTTTTAGCAGAAACCTGTCAGGGGGTATTTCTTTTTTTTAGTGGTTCTGTGTAGTGGTTAAGATTTAGAGCTAATAACCAAAAGGATACTGGTTTGATACCTGCAAGAAGCACAGGCATTATGAGAGGCACCATTCTATGACAAACTTATGTGAAGGTCATGGTCCCGACAAGTAAAGATTCAAGATTCATGTGAAAGTCATTAAAACAACATTTCACAGGCTTTGTTCATGTGGTAATAAATAAAGATTCCATTCTTCAGCACCTTTTCCACTAGGGATGCACAATATTGGATTTTTGCCGATATCCGATATGCCGATATTTTTCAACTCATTTTGGCCGAAAGCCAATGCCAATATATTTCCTTTTGTTTGGAAGTCTCTCCTGTGCAGAAATTATCAGCAAATTATTTTTCATTTTGGTTAGTTTTTAACAAGAACTTATTTGGTAGAATTAAATAAACAACAATGAAGTTCTTTTATAATGACAGTACATTGAAGGTTTGAAAATAACTATAAATAAACTAAAAAAATTTCAGAAAGATGCAGTGGTAACCTTAACATTTTATTTTAAGATTTAACATTTGTAAATGGTCTAAAGCAAGAGTTGTAAAAGTTCTGAAAATCTTTTAGAGCTCATAATTTGTTTAAAAAATATTACACATTAATGAATAAATCGGTATATATAAAATTATTTAATTTAAGTGATTTTTTTTTTTTTTCATGTAAGCTATTGTTACGTATCCGGTCCATGAACTTCCGTCTGACCCTTTGCATTTTCATTGACTCTCGCACTACACACTGTTGCATATCACCCCGGACTACATATCCCATCATTCATTGCACTGATTGCACACAGCACTGATTGCACACAGCTGTTTCACTGATTGCACACAGCACTGATTGCACACAGCTGTTTCATATCACTCACTCACTATTTAACACTCACTCTGATCCTTTCCCGGTGCCGAGTATTGTTTAGCGCTTATCATTTGATAGCTACACTACAGAGCCCTCGTTAGTTTACCCTGCCTTAGCCTAGTCTTGCCTTGTCTGTTTTCTCGGTTTCTGATCCTTGCCTGATTTCCTGGATTTATAATCCAATTGTAAGTCGCTTTGGATAAAAGTGTCTGCTAAATGACTAAATGTAAATGTATTTATACCTTTAGTCTCGCCCTTTTTTGATTTTGTTCGCCGTTCGTTGACCTTCGCTAGCCCTAGGATTATTCTTGTGTCTTGTCCACCATATTCCTGTTTGCCACCGTTTGACCCTGCCTGTGTTTCTGACCTCCTCTGATGTTAATAAAGCTTGCATATGGATCCGCACATCTCACGTCTCGTCAGCCACATTACAGCTATAGCTTCTGAACTTTAAATCAAAACATTCTCATGATTTTATGGCATCAATTACTGCTTTATTTAATCAGAAACACAGTCTAAATATTATTTGTGTATTTTGCTTTCATTTTACTAGAAGTAGGCCAACAGCGCCCCCTACGGAATTAAAACTCCTTACTGAGTGGGCATTAGGACCTGGGGGAGGCTGCCGCTGCTGCCGCTACACGTGCTATTACGGTTGACTCTTGCCCTGTCCCAAATGGCACCCTAAACACTCACGGGCCCTGTACAAAATGGAACACTTTACGTGCACTTGCGGTCTTACGGACTTACAATGGCCGCTGCGTGCGCGTGTCCGTTAAGTCCACGAGACCGTAGGGTGTCCCATTCGTCATTTTAGCATTCAGAAGGGTGCTCGTGAGTGCCCCCTTTGTAGCCATTATGCGCCCTCGATCCGCGCTTCTGCCGAGCCCGCACTGGGGCGAGCGCTGCAGCAGACTTCTACCCGACAGTCAAAGCGGCATTATGTCACGAAAGTGCGGACTCAGAGGAAAACTGCGAGGATTTAGGGTGCCATTTGTAAGTCCGTAAGACCGCAAGTGCACATGAAGTGTTCCATTTGGGACAGGACCACGGTCTTCCTCAGAGTCAGCACTTTCGTGACGTAATGTCGCTTTGACTGCCGGGTAGAAGTTGGCTGCGTAGCTCGCAGGCTTGCGGGCTCAGCAGAAGTGTGCATCGAGGGCGCATAGTGGCCGCAACGGAGGCACTCGCAAGCACCCTTCTGAACACTAAAATGACAAATGGGACACCCTACAGTCTCGTGGACTTAACGGACACGCGCACGCAGCGGCCATTGTAAGTCCTCAAGACCAAAAGTGTACATGAAGTGTGCCATTTGGGACAGGGCCTCTATCACACACCGAACGCGTCATTCTGTACGTGCATTCTCACTTTAAATGCAGCGATCCAAAACAGTGAATATAATCATCATTCAGGCAAAACTTTGCTTCAAGAATGAGCAACACTGCTGATGTGATCTAATCGCTGACGCTAGCACACCCTGAGCACATGTGAGTTAATGTATTCCTCTTATCGGCAAGACATATCAGCATAATTTTTCATATCGGGTTGATGCCGATATTTACATTTAAAGCCATTATCGGCCAATTCCAATATTGGTCCGATAATATCGTGCATCCCTATTTTTCACGTTTATCTTTCCCTCCATTTTTTTCAGATATCTCATTGTAAGTGTTTTTGAGGTGGAATTATTGGAGCAATTTTAACAATCCAGAAAAGTGAGACAGAACTATCAGTGGGAGTACAGACTGATGGCTGAGGGTGTGAAAGATACTATTGGAGATGTAACTGTACAGAAGAGAGGCGAGGGAAATGATAACACAGCAGAGGTGAAAGAGGGCAAGAGGATGTCTGAAATGTCTGGAGCAAAGCAATCTGTCGGTTGCAATGAAAGACCAAATAAAGTGGGAGATTTACTGGAAAAGCAGAAACCAAAGAGATGAAGTCTGAACTTCCCATTGTGGCCTTTTTGAATTTTCCACAAATGAGTTGCCCTGTTTATTCTCCTCATTTATTATAATCATCCATATCCTAGACTGAAGTGTTTTCTCTATCACAGATGACAGAATTTACTACTAATAGTTGTATTAATTATATAATAGTTATGTAACAGTATATACCCTTATTGTATATACCCCCAGACAGAACTGTTTTCTCTATCACAGAAGACAAGTTGTGTAGGATTAGGTTAGTGATCATTACAAAGCCTACCTTTACTAATGAGCTAGTGTTACTACCCTGTGACGTAGAGAGTGTGTGTGAGAGAGAGAGAGAGAGAGAGACAGTCAGACAGACAGTGTGATGAGAGTGTGACTGCGAGCAGGCTGATTAAGGCAGGTGCAGAGGGTGTTTGGTGTGGATTTGTGTGTGTGTATGGGAGACAGCTGGAGGGCTTTGCCTGTGTTATTAGAGGACTGAGGAGCCATCAGGATCGATCAGCTCCGCCAAGACGACCCGACATGTAACCGATGCCCCTTTAATTAATCCTCATCACCCAGCACAACACACACACACACAGATATGCAGTGAATTGGAAAGTCACTAGGCTCCCTTGCATCGATGCATCCTGTCTGACTGGAACATCAGACCTATCCTGGAGAATAGGAGTGTGCTATCAGTGATTAAATGTTTTTAATAGGCAGATAAAAGTGTAGGGCCATGTGATTTCCATGATGAAAATCACTATTATTAAAGTGCAAACTTCTTTTCTGGAGGTGCTGTTAGAGTTCAGGTCATGAGCAATTAATTTCTATAAAACACGCAAACTGAAGTATTCACAACCAAAATAAAAGCTTGGTTTTGAATGCATTGTCCATACTGTATAAATCCATACTGTACTTTCAGCAAACTGTATTTGCTAAAATGTATAGTAAAACACAATATTCTATAGTAATATAGCTTTAGAGTATGCTGTGAAACTTTATTTATTAATACAATGTTTTCTTCATTATTTTTGGATTTAATTATAAATTGTGTAACTATATTTTAAGGACCGATTCTCAGTATTAACTAGTTGCTTATTAGCATGCCTTTACTAGCATATTTGCTGTATATTAGTACTTATAAACCACATATTAATGCCTTATTCTGCATGACCATATTTCAGATCCCTTAATCCTACCACATACCTAAACTTAACAACTACCTTACGAACTATTAATAAGCAGCAAATTAGGAGTTTGTTCAGAGAAAGCTCATAGTTAACAGTGAATATGTGTTCCCTATTCTAAAGTGTTACCATAAATTGTTAATTTCAGTTTGACTAAAGATATAATCATAATGTGTGCAACTTCATTCGATTAAACCATTTTATGATGAAATAAAACTAAATTCAAGAAAATCACAGAATATGAGAAAAAAAAATTAAGCAAAATTTGGTCAAACTAACACTATTTTCATAGGCCTTACATGAGTAAAGACCAAAAGATTGAGAACATAATTTTGTTATATGATCAAATTACTGAAATCTACAAAAAATCTTAAAGCTTTTGTTTTGTATTGTGGTTTGGTTATGGATCCAATCAAAATCCATATTACATGCATGATTTAGACCATCATTGTGAATAATGTCATGCGGCAAATGTGTGACCCACTGTGTGTCTTTACACTTAATTCGTGTGACAGTAGACAGTTAATCCTAACAATTATCACTCAACAAACAAAGCTCGGTCTACCAGACATACGTGATGTACGACCTCTCACGGTGACGGTTGCGTAATTTTTCATGCCACCTTGCTACCATCTTCCAATAGCGTTATCTGGCCTGTAATTGACAGTTTGATCAGTTCTCCTCCATCTCGTCCTCCCCTCCATTTTCCACTCATGCTAATGACATGCTCTCTGAGGGAGCTCTTCTGTCATCATTCTCAGCTTCTCGCTCTCTGTCTCACTCATACCGCCTGAAGAAATTGTCTTTTTGTGCAAGGCAGCATGGGTTAAACGCATTCTATACATTGGTAAAAGAGCTCATTTTGTCTGTCAGTGACATGTGTCAGTATAGATTGTGTGCCGGTGCGAGAGCAGGGGTGAGCGGCGCTGAGGGCCTAGCATCAATGACACTTGAGTAATACAGCCATAGGCCAGAAATTACACTAAGCCACAGGAACTAAAAATGGAAGTCACTGTGATTTACATTGTTCACTATTCAGAATTGAAGATGCCTTGTAAATTCTAATTAAATTCCAGAATTTAATTGAATTTGAATTGACCCTTTGTAAAGACCCATACCACTTTGTTACTGTTGCTATGTCCGACAAGCCATGGTGCTCTCACACAGTGAAAAATACATTGTGGAGCAAAGAGGAAGGAAACTGACAATGTGCCGACAGACAAGACAGAGCAGGTTACTTTAGGTATTAAACAAGGTCTCAGCTTTCGAATTTTGTAATTTTTTTTAATGAATTCAAAAAATAAATACATATAATGCAGTAAATTCCAATTCCAAAGTGTAATTACAATTGAACTCCTTGTGGGGTCTGGACAGTTCAATTCAAATTCCAACTAATTCATTGAACGGTTGGAACTAGGAACTGCGGAACCAAGAGATGCATCAATACAAGCTGGTATAAAAACAGCTGTGAACATTTCATTCTGTGAACATTTCTTGCTGTCAAGAATTCCATCTATCCTCTGAATCATAGGTCCTACCTTGAGGATATGCTTTCATATTAGAGCATTGAGAAGACAGCATGCCCCCATCCACTGAGGACACTGTTCCCATGAAATCTGAATGTGAGCTAGGTACAAACCATAAGTGGCAGATGTACCGAACACTGAAGTCTAATAAACACCTTCATAATAGACATATTCTGGTAGCCATATAACATAAAAAAGGAATATGGAAAAAGCAACACCTTCAGGTTAGGAGTGAATACTTCAGTGTTGTTGTTTTGGTTGCTAGAAGGGACACCTTTGAATTGTCTGGTGGATTCAGTCCACATATACCTTAAATCGCACTTAATTGGAACCACAAATGGTGCTGAATGATCTAGTTTGTTTTATAGACCTTTATAGGCATTTAAACTTGCCACTGGGTACTTTTTATACAGGGTATAGAGATCTCTTAAAATCTAGTGTGCTTGATGTCTACCACTTTCTGGGCTATGCTTAGATACAATAATACCCCTTACATGAATCACATATCCAGTTAAGCTAGGTCATTATTTTGAGCACAAAAATGTGTGGCATATATGAATACTGAGTAAAAAAAGTACACCTAGTACACAACATAATCTGCTGCCTGCATTTGAATGCAGTCGATACTATGCAGCACAAATCATTAGCAATAGTGCAAATGACATTTAACATGAAACAAAAAATGGGTAATATTCAAGACAGACTTTGTATGTGTGTTTAATGCCTAAAATGCTTTCTTGGTGATTAGATTTTTAGATGTGGCTGCAATATCTCTGATTCGTGACTTTTTTCCTAGTATCTTTGAATTGGGAGTTTTCTCATTCATTCTGATAGGGGCAATTGTTTCAGGTCTGCAGAGAATTAGAAGCAAGGAATGGGGATAAAATATTCCTTTCATCTGACCTTTCCTTTTAAGAAGACTTTGTCATTGGGGAATGCAGTTTAATAATTCATTAAAGGGAAAGCCTCACTTCCTTTAGAAATCTCATTTATCTGTAGAAAAGCTTTCTTCAAGGTTTAATAATAATCTGGCATCCAAAGACCTGTGGTAGGTTAGCAAATTTAGACTTACTTGTGGATTAAGGTCTGTGTTATGTTGTTTTTAAAATAATAATAATAATAATAATAATAATAAAATGTATTACATGTGTGATTAATTCAATTTGTAAATAATATGGATTTTAAAGTGTACACTTTTTTTCGCTTTGTATTTTAGTTTTTTTATTGTATTTAGTATTTTTTAATTTAAATATAATTGTATTTTTCCTCTTATAATATAATACCAGGTGCACTCAGGTTTGGTGTCATTTTCAGCTGCATCAGAGAATAAAGGGTAATGATTAAACAAAAACGTACAAGGTATCAGATATTTAGTTTGCGGGTGTTATATGACCTAAATGAAATTTTGGTTGTTTTTACAACGTGCCTCCTCTGCTGTTATTTGATCGAGTTGCTGTGTAATTTGATGCATGCTAGTTTCTTCAGTGTGCAAAA
>NW_015505328.1:385559-468056 GCF_001515645.1 Sinocyclocheilus grahami | reverse complement strand
ATATATATATATTTAAAATATATATTTTTTTAATAAAATTTTGGAATGCAAGTGCAATGCTGCTTCCTAAATTATATGTGATTTGCCCCATTGAGCATCTCAGTTTACATTTACTACAAGATACGTTTTACAGCACTATTGAAAATCTTTATTTTAAATAATTTCAAGTGCATCAACTGAACTGTCTGAATTTAAACATAATCGATCCTAACCCTATTGTACTTGTACTCATTCACTTGTTATTCTTATTTTGTTTGACTGCAGAAACTCCTAAATGCTCTCAAAAAGAATTAAAGCAGATTCAAATCGATACAACATGGTACCAATAGGTCTTGTTTAAGAGGAGTCTTGGCTTGAGCTTAGGTAAAAATGAGCTTGATCTTTCTTTTTCCTTTCTTTTTTTTAAAGCCACAGTCTTGCCAGACTACCCAGCTGCATTGTCAGGGGTAAAAAAGATGTGGTGTGGAAATGCTGACCCAGGTGGAGCCAGCCTTTGTTGTAAATATGGGGTGGCAGGAGGAAGCATAAGTGAAATACAGTGAAAAATAGAAGAGTGGCCAGCTGCTAAAGTAAAAACGAGACGCAAGCCTTTGCCAACAGAACCTGGACAAGAAGAGAGGACGACCATACCGCCTCTCCTCACACCTCAGTAATCAGTATGAACATCTACATAGTGTCAGGATCAACAAACAGCTTGAGAAAAGAGCAAGACATCCTTCTATTTCTGTAATATAATGAGCAATTAGCAGTGTGGTAGAAATAATAATAAGCACAAAGTGGTAAACACTTGAAAAAGCAGATTATTAGCTAATTGGTGTTTCTACAAATAGAGTACAGATCAGTGTCCCATCACTTCTGGACAATCCAGATTAAGTTAATGACCATCTAAGGCAAGGTAGAAACGGCTAACATATTCAGAAATAGAGTTTTCAGGATTTTTGACGCAATTTAACTCCCCTCTAGCTGATCCAAGTTGGTCATTAGCAGTTTGACTACCACTTGACCACCAGCTGGTAGCTGGTTTGGTACTGGTCTAAATTGGTCTTCCAGCTTAGATGACCAGCTAATGGCCACCTTGGACCAGCTAGAAACCAGTTAATATGTTCCAAAACAACTGGAAGCTGTGTTTTGGAACATCTTAACTGGTTTCTAGCTGGTCTAAGGGGTCATTAGCTGTTGGACTGGTCTTAGATGGTCTACCAGCTAAGATGACCAGCTAATGACTAGCTTTGACCAGCTAGAATCCAACTAATGTGTAAAAACTAATCGTTCAGGTGTTTTGGAGCATCCTAACTGGTTTCTAGCTGGTCCAAAATGGTCATCCAGCTTAGATGTCAGTTAATGACTACCTTGGACCAGCCAGAAACCAGCTAAAGCATTTCAAAACACAGCTACCCTCTCACGCTTCATTTTCCAGCAGCCCACATCACTTGGTTTTGGGAATGAGACCTATTAAAAAATGTTCAATAAACTATTTTCTATTACAATTATTATTCATTGCGATTAATCGCATCCAAAATAAAAGTTTTTGTGTACATAATATATGTGTGTGTACTTTGTATGTTTATTATGTATATATAAATACACATACATGCTTGCATATATTTAAGAAAAATACACTGTTTATATATTAAATATATTTATATATAATATAAATTATATGATTATAAATATATACATGTAAATATTTTCTAAATATATATTGTATGTGTGTGTCTTTATATATACATAATAAATATACACAGTACACACACATATATTATATAAACAAAATACTTTTATTTTAGATGAGATTAATCACGATTAATCGTTGCCCAGCACTAAATTTTATATAATATATCATTTATCACCTTGGCTAACAATTAATATTGAACAAAAGTTTCTATGTGGACAGCTTCTTAAATCGTTGTGAAATTAAAGAATATGTGGTTAGTTTAATTTCAGCAATGTGTAGGCTGCTCAAGCCTACAGCATACCAAACTTTTCGTTAGTGTGAGTGATCTCCTTTTGATCACTGGCTCAAGTGAAGTTGCATGGTGTTTATGTGAGTCAAGATTTTAGCGCCTTCTTTATAAGAAGCTTACATCCTCTCCTTAAAGTCTCTGCCCTACAACATGAATCACCAAAAAACTTTTAAGATCATTCCCTCAAGCCATACATTTACTCGATATTAAACTTTAAAAAAGCGCGTAATGTTTGTAATGGGCAGAGGCGGTCAGATGATTCAACATTTTTCTCTCTAAGTCGATGATCACCTCGACTATGGCAAAAGAAAATAAAATCTCTTGAAAATGTTGGTAGGCTTGTGGTTGCTTTCCTGTACTGCTAGAGATGTGTAGGTGCCTTAAGTCCACATAGCCAGATCTACTACACTTCTCCTCTATCCCCATGTTAATTAGCCCCTTAAGGGAGAGAAGAGAGATAAATAGTAAATCTTAATTAGGTGGGGGGTTTTTTTCATTATAGGCATGTCAGTTTGTTTTATCAGCAGCTTCTCAGATGCTATGCTGAGCTCTTTTAGCCTGCGTATTAGATGGAGTGGGCTAAAATCTCTGTATTAATCTTGTTACTTAAGTAACGGTGGGAACTGGACAATCTTCCAGCTGTCTTCCATCTCATGGGACTCGCATAAGGGGGACACGCTCACAATATTAGAGATTTATTTCCTCATCAATGGAAAACTAGCTCTCTGTGGGTTGCATTTACTTCTCTTTAACCTGCATTACTCTCTAAGCTAATATTAGCATGACTAGTACCATGTGTTGCTATGGGTCCTTGGAAACTGAGATTGTTACTGCCTTAGTACAAACAATTATACAAATGACAATGTTCAAAATAGTGTGTTTAGCTTTAAAAAGTTTAGCTTTCATTTGAAACTTGCTTAGCTAATGCTCTAGTCTGTAAATAGCTACATTTCATTACTTATGATAAACAATGTACTTCTCTTGCTATCCTACATATTGTGGCTTAGAGGTCCATATAAATCTAATCTACCTCTAAAAACGACCAAAATTAGATAAACGCGTATTTGCAGGCACATAAGAAAGGTAGCTAACAGCTGTTCCTTATTTTGTAGCTTCTGTTGAGCCACAATTCTTAAGACCAGCAATGAAAAACGATATGTACTTGTGCTTTTATAGCATCACACAATTCCTGACTGACTACAATATTCACTGATATTTTAATAACAACTGTACAAAGTATTTTCTCACATGTCCTAGACCCTGATTCTAGCCCACTGCAAAGATGCATAATAAAATATACATTACATGTGATGCTGAAATAAGTGTGGCATTTCAAATTGTGTCATAAACACAAACTATTGCAGTAACAGTAAATGCCACTTAAGGCTAAATCATCGTTCTCTGTATGCGTTTTATGGCTTTGATTTCACTTAGGTCATGATTTAATAAAGGTTTTCTAGAGAGCATGCACAAAAAAATCGCCCGAGCTGATGTACTGACTTCGTTTACTTGTTATTGCGTCTTTCAGATGCACGAAACCACGTCTTACCTGTTTTGGTTTATCTTGTTTTTCTTAATGAATATGTTTTGGTGCTTTCATACACGACGTTGTCAATGCGAGTAAATTGAATTGCATCTGAAAGTGATTTATCAACCTTGAACATCATTCAGATTTAGTAAAATGCCTGTGCAAATTCATTATGGCCAATATGCAGGTATTAATTTGATTAGGTATTACAATCAAGCGCTCATGGACAATAATGGGTTTTCACTGAATATCAGGGTTTTAAAATATGACAATTTGCTTGTATAGATAGATAGGCAGACTATATTATATATTTAATTTAAATATATTTACTACTCATGTAAATGTATACATTTAGCCTACACATTTTGTTAGATTGCACAAGCAAAATAGTTTCCTAGTTAAGTTGTCTTTTGGTAAATCAGGGCCTTGCAGTCTGTGTAAAGAATCTTTGGTTGCTTGATCTCCCTTCTGTCCTGTCATTTTCATGAGTGAGACCCATTGGATGTTGTCACAGCAAATCTACAACCCAAAAAACGGACCATCAGTGACCATATGACTGGCTTTCATCTTCACAGACACAGTCTGTCCCCTTGCTCTACTCTAAGGAGTTGCCGAAACTAATCATTGTTCATGTGTGTGTGTGTGATAGAGTGCGTCTTTCTCACACTCCTTGGCGACCACGTTGGTGCTAATTTCCCATGGCAGCTTATGGTGCAGTTAGAGCCTGGAGGGCCTCCACCCTTCACACCGAATCACTGACGGGCCACTGAACAATCAGGGGCGGCAGGAAGCAGATCGTACACATGCCCAGGGTTGTGAAAATATGCAATGAATAATCTTGACAAAATAAAAAAAGAGATAAAAGTTTTGTCCCACACGATATACACGAAGTATGCACTATGTAGTCAACCATCTAATGTATGAATCATATAAGGTTATTTTGTCATCCAACATCAGAGTCTGATAGCCCCTCCTCTTCCAGTATGTAATTAAAGCTGCTACAGTTGAATGCAAAAAGTGCCCAACATTCCATACTTTTTGGCATTTTCAGTGTCAACACACTAATCACACAATTTACACTAAAAACAGCGCAGCATAGTGCATAAATATGCGAATTGGGATGCACCTAAAGATCCTAAAGTAATTGCAATGGCAGAAGATAAAGTTTACACTTTAT
Source organism: Sinocyclocheilus grahami (assembly GCF_001515645.1). Lineage (NCBI taxonomy): Eukaryota > Metazoa > Chordata > Actinopteri > Cypriniformes > Cyprinidae > Sinocyclocheilus > Sinocyclocheilus grahami. The sequence continues at coordinate 463,387 of NW_015505328.1, read as the reverse complement.
TTTGATAGTCCACTTTAGACATTCTACTAACTATAAGTAACTTTGCAACTGCATGTCAACTAATTCTCATTAATTTGCAACTACATGTCTACTAACTCTCAGAGTAGACTGTTGGGGTAGGTTTAGGGTTAGTAGAATAAGTTGACATATACTTGCAAATTTCTTATAGTCAGTATGTTGTATGTTGTGGACCCATCAAAATAAAGTGTTAGAAGATAAGACGGTCTACTAATACTCTTAATGACTGCTAGTTTACATGTAGTTGCAAAGTTACTTACTGTTAGTAGAATCTCTAAAGTGGACTATCAAAATAAAGTGTTAACAATAAATGATTTGTTTACAATGGTTAACAAGTAATTATTCAGTGAAAAGCCTTCTGACTTTAAACAAGTTCAAAAATGAAAATTCTGTCATCGTTAACTCGCCCTCATGTTATTTTAACCCTGTGTGAGTTACTTTCTTCTGTTGAACACAACAGAAGATATTTTGAAGAATGTTGGTAACCAGACAGTTGCAAATAGCTGTTGACTTCAATAGTATGGGAGAGAAAAAAGTACTATGCAAGTCAGTGGCTACAAACAACTGTTTGGTTACCAACATTCTTCAAAATATGTTCTTCTGTGATCAACAGAAGACATTTACAGGTTTGGAACAGGTTTAAAGACAGCATTTTCATTTTTGGGTGAATTATCACTGTAAAATAACATTGTCATGAATGTGTGATTATCGCAGTCTACTGTAAAGCCCAGGGCTTTTTTCTGAGCAGACACACATATATTCGTATGCGTTAGCTACCTTAAAACGTAGAGACTAATGGACGCCAACAGACGAAAAAACCTTACAGATGTGAGCAAGCTGAATGCTGGGTTAAAATGGTTCATTGTGGCCACATTCCCACAACTATTCCAAATGATTGTCCCAGCTTACCGTTGATTAGATATGGACAGACTTTGCCTTCCAAACAGATGTTATCTGCTCAGGTTGTGTGTTGTAATACGCAATAGAGCTGGCTCAGTTGATTCATTAGTCATCAGATTGGATTCGGGGAATTGGGTTGCTTGAGTCACTCCTGTGTTGAATTTGTGGGTGAGAGAGGGCAAAATGGCAGTTCATTTGAGACATACTCAGATCAATTCCTCTCACAATGTGGCAATAAATTACAACTTACAAAGCTCAAAGGGATACCAATTCATTGCAAAGCTGCTACTATGTGCAACATCAAGTGTACAGTTGTTTTCTGTGAGTCAAATATTCTATTCATAATAAAAGCTGCAATGTTGTCATTTTCTGTGATCATAAAATTAAGTATAATTCTGTTTTAACCAACGGTGCCCTTCTTTGTTATGGGAAACATTATTGTTTTTTAACTGTATGATGTAAAGTTATTCCAAAATGAATACCGTCAGCAGAGAAACAGCGCCTTGGTGTATAATACAGAATTTCCATTGGCCTCATGACTGTAGCTTCTAATTGAAGATTGCTTTAATTATACAAACAAGCTTTCCTTCACTCAATATGTTATTGAATTCCACTGAAAGCTTGTGAGACGGGTCCTCTTCGAAATAAGTCACGGTTTCACAATGGCTAATAAAACTGCCAGGAATGTCCAAGGTATGTCAGACTGTACTGACCATCAGACCAATCTTACTAGGGCCCTCAAATCAACTGTATAGATGTACAATTACAGGGCCAGTTCGCTCAAGTTCACTCATTATCACTTTCAAAACTTGGTCTATCATGGTTGGTCACAAGACTTTCAACGTTTACTATCAGTTTTGACACAATTAGCCGGGTTTCCATCCAAAGTTGCGAATTTAAACTGAAATATCGCATAAAACATTTACGAACAAGCATCATTTCCATCCAACAAGTCAAAATCATCACTTCCTGATAAATTGGCCCTATAAATCACTAAGAAAAGTCAGGTTTCAGGTTAGTCAGGTTTTGCCGTCCCATAGTACAGTCACATGACTTTTTTGATGCGCTTGGAGGAATTTATTTGCAAAATGCATTTCCATACCCCATTATTCGCATCAACCCTTTTTCGCACAAGTCAAAAACCACCTCAAGCGAGCGTAAAAACTTTATTTTCGAAATTTGGTGTTTCCATCACTCGTTTATCATGCGATACTTCAAAATGCGCATTAAAATAGGGTGATGGAAACATAGCTATTGTGTGTGATTATAACTGTCTGTTGAATCTCGATATGAGATGTGATGGCTGTGTCTTTGTTGCCTTTGAAATTGTAGTGTGCATAAACCGGTATTTATCCAATTTGTGTGGAATTCATACTTCATGAATATTTTTGACAAATAGGACTGCATTGCTGTGGAAATCAGTAATTTTGGATCACATTCATTAACAATTCTATATAAGTATTTTTATGAGCACAGAAAAGGTACTCAGATAAAATGTTTGTAGAAATCACAACAGGCGTACAGTTATTTTATTATTTTACCTTTTTACGATTAGCATATACACATATAAACCATTTCTGTGCTCATAAACCATCTCTCTTCTATAATATAAAAAATACATATTTTTAATAAATTCATTTATTTCTGTTAAAAAATGGGGTTTGAGTTGGTTGAAATGTTATCCAGAATTCATAAAATGTAAGTGGTGTTTATAATTTTGTCATACTGCTGGCCATAGTGAACACTCTTCTCTCTTTTCGCTTTACAGGTTTCATATATACATGTGGTGGAACATTAAAAGGAAGGAATGGGACCATTGAAAGTCCTGGTTTTCCATATGGATATCAGAACGGGGCAAACTGTACATGGGTTATTGTAGCAGAGGAGGGCAACCGAATTCAAATAGTCTTTCAGTCATTCGCAGTGGAGGAGGACTATGACTTTTTATCCCTCTACGATGGACACCCGCACCCAGCTAACTTCAGGACGAGGTGAGTGCTGTTTATAATGTCTGATTTGCATAAAACTGTAAGTAAACAGCTGCACCGTAACTGTATCAAGTTAATGTGAGACTAAAATACAGAAAACGGTACATACCTGATCATGGAAGGATAGAGGAACACTTTGCCGAGTCTAATTTACGGTGTGCCTGAAAGCAGCTTGAATATGATGCCAAGTGAAAGTGCTGCCAAGAACTCTCCCTGGATAATTGCACAAAAAAAAATTAAGCACTATTTTCCTAACTTGGCCATTGTTTGATGCGCTTCTCTATCCTTTACAATCAACTCCCAGCCATTTAAAGCTACATACCTACTGTAGAAACATAAAAATGTCTTGCGGTTAAGCCTATAATTTAAGAAGGCATATTTGTAGGGCTTTGAATGGATTTAACACCAAATTCTCTGCGAAGAAAATAAGCACGTCTTTCCCTAAAACAACTCTACCAACAATCCGTAAGATCACAATGACAACACCAGTGTAATTATGTGCATAAAGGGTTAATAACATCTATCTTTGCAGGTATTACAAAGGGGGTATTTCAATTGTGGGTATTTCATTTACACATCTATGCTGCTTATGGTCAGAGCTGGACAATATGGTGAACATGCTTGTTGGAAGTTCCACACAAAACATTGCATGTGTTTGTTAGAGGATAATGTTTCCATGTGAATATATTTCGCTGTCATGTACACTTACATTTACACTCTCAAGTACTGTGTCAGCAGACAAGGATGTTAAAATGGGATGCAAATGTATTATTATATGTAGTAAATATTAGGGATGCACCGAAATGAAAATTCTTGGCCGAAGCCGAAACCGAACAAAATTAAACACTGGGTCGAAGGCCGAATACCGAACACGGAGTTTTTTTCCCCATGTATTTTGCCCAAAAACAATTTGACCATTGCATACATTAAAAAGCCAAAATGTGCTTTTTACTGTTTTGTCTTGCTTTTCAAAGAAAAAAAAAATCAATTACAAAACAACAATTTAAAAATATTTAACACTGAACATTTTTAACATTCTAGCAGTCACTATAGCAACAAAACACAATTTAACTTAAAATTAACAAGTTAGTAAAATAATAATTTTTGGCCATCAGACCCCCTTCTTGAATCAGGCATGTATTTTTTTTTTTTTTTACTGTACAATTAAAAGCAGCCTTGCTGAGAAGAGACTTCTTTTAAAACATTAGAAAATATTACAGATCCTAATTTGAACACTATGAGTGAATGTTATAATAAATGTATTAAAACAGAGCTGTTGTAATGATTATTATCATTATTATTGTCTTACTTTTTATTTTATTTTACAGAACAACAGTAAAATTACAAAACTTAACATTTATGAATGTTGATAAGAGTTGTGGATTATTTTGGCGGAAGCGCGCAGGAAGACCTCAATGCTTATTTTTGTTGACAACAGATTTATAAATGAGTCTCATTACGAATACGTCGTACGTATCGCATTGTCACATGCCTTGTAAAATTTCATAAAAATGTGACTGAGCAACTGACGACTGTATAAGCGCAGATTTTCCTCGCGCTTTGGACTTTGAAACCTGGTTAACAAGCAGATCTACTGCGAGTTCGTGCAGCGCTGTCAGAATACATGCAATGCGCGCGTGTATTAGAAAACATAACGTTCTGCAGTTTTTTTTTTTTACTAATTGTTTAAGGCCATTTCGCGATTTCAATCATCATACAGTAACCAGCAACAATCACCCCTTCCTCTTCTCATTGAAGACATGCGATGCAGTCCTAAACAGTCTCTCGCTGTCGGTGCTTGTAATGATTTTTGCGTCTTTCTCCGACAGTTTAAATGCTTCCACACTGCTGACGTGTGTGCTGCACAATAAAGAGTCCGCGCATCTCACTCTGCGCTGGTTGCTATTTGATCGCGTCATGTCATTGTTCGGTACAATTTATTCGGTCTTTTCGCTTATTCGGCCGAACACCGAAAGAGCTTTTTTTGCTATTTAAGGCCGAATAATTTCGGTTGCCGAACATTCGGTGCATCCCTAGTAAATATGTTTGTGAGGTATAGGGAAATTACACGTCTGTAATTTTTTTCTTTCTTCAACAGATTTTAGCTTAATGTATATAAATTTGTCATATCTTTTAAGTTTTTTTATTTTATTTTCATTTTTCCTTTACTAGTTTCTTTTTCTTTCCTAGTTAATTTTAAATAGTCCTGCAATGTGACAGATTTATGTGTGTATGTGTGTACATTTTTGTCTGCGTGTATATGCATTAGGCAATGAAGTAAGTGAAGTGACATGTGGCCAAGTATGGTGACCCATACTCGGAATTAGTGCTCTGCATTTACCCATCCAAAGTGCACACACACAGCAGTGAACACACACAAACCGTGAACACACACCCGGAGCAGTGGGCAGCCATTTATGCTGCGGCGCCCGGGGAGCAGTTGATGGCCGGTACGAGACTCGAACCCACAGCCTTTGGGTCATGAGTTCGACACTCTAACCGTTAGGCCACGACTTCCCCTGGGGGGAAGGTGGTGTCAAGGGATTTGCGGTACCATTTGCGGAAAGGATCGAAACCTGACAGATCCCAGCTGTTAACCAGCTGACATAGTGCAGTCCGGTTTGTCTTTTCCTTGTGAACTGCATTGTCATTAGTGCATGCCATAGACTGTATAAAAACATGGACGCAGTGTCCGTGACGTCACCCGTAGATTTCCGAAGAGCGTTTTTGAAGCTCAAAAGTGGGCGGAGCCGGCCATCACCATCTTGGCAGCGCGTCACCGCGTGTCACTCCCGAATAATTGAAAATGGGCAAAGAGGCGGGAGCAGGTTGCTGAAACCACGCCCACCTAGCTCGACGGTGGTGACAGCAGCGGCAATCCACCTGTCACTCAAGTGGCCACGCCCTTAATTATGCAGAACTTTAAGGCTTAATATAATTTAAACGGATGGGTTATAAAAAACTTCACCCCCCTCACAGTTGTCATGAAGGGCAAAATTAGCTATATAGACCAAAATAATTTTTTGAACCAGGCTGTAAACATGTTTTTTTCTGCTGTAAAGTTGGGCATTTTAACATGGGGAGTCTATGGGATTGACTCCCTTTTGCAGCCAGCCTCTAGCGGCCAGTTGACGAATTACAGTTTAAGTCACTTCCTTGTTGGCTTCACGAGAGAGAGCGGGAGGTTGCCGCTTGGTGCATATACTGTAAAATGTTAAATAATGTTAAAAACTACTAATATTATTATAAAGTATTATTATTAGCATTATTTTCAGCATTTTTCTGAATTATTTACTTTAAATCATGTGCATAATGTTAAAAAAGTTTTTCAGGTTTGTCTTTTCCTTGTGAACTGCATTGTCATTAGTGCATGCCATAGACTGTATAAAAACATGGACGCAGTGTCCGTGACGTCACCCGTAGATTTCCGAAGAGCGTTTTTGAAGCTCAAAAGTGGGCGGAGCCGGCCATCACCATCTTGGCAGCGCGTCACCGCGTGTCACTCCCGAATAATTGAAAATGGGCAAAGAGGCGGGAGCAGGTTGCTGAAACCACGCCCACCTAGCTCGACGGTGGTGACAGCAGCGGCAATCCACCTGTCACTCAAGTGGCCACGCCCTTAATTATGCAGAACTTTAAGGCTTAATATAATTTAAACGGATGGGTTATAAAAAACTTCACCCCCCTCACAGTTGTCATGAAGGGCAAAATTAGCTATATAGACCAAAATAATTTTTTGAACCAGGCTGTAAACATGTTTTTTTCTGCTGTAAAGTTGGGCATTTTAACATGGGGAGTCTATGGGATTGACTCCCTTTTGCAGCCAGCCTCTAGCGGCCAGTTGACGAATTACAGTTTAAGTCACTTCCTTGTTGGCTTCACGAGAGAGAGCGGGAGGTTGCCGCTTGGTGCATATACTGTAAAATGTTAAATAATGTTAAAAACTACTAATATTATTATAAAGTATTATTATTAGCATTATTTTCAGCATTTTTCTGAATTATTTACTTTAAATCATGTGCATAATGTTAAAAAAGTTTTTCAGTTTTTTTTTTTACATTTTAATACCAAATAAATTAAAGGAACAATTTGCTTAAAGCTCTTTAAGTCAATACCTAATAAATAAGTAAATATGGCAGATTTTAAGTCACAGCCACATAATTTAAATACATTTAAGACCATTTTTAAGCTATACATATGTGTGTGTGTGTGTGTGTGTGTGTGTGTGCGTGTGTGTGTAGCTGTACTTTCAAAACTGCAAATAACCATTCACACACAAAGGCCACCTCTTTTCATTTATTTATTTATGAAAAATGTTTAGTCTCTTGTAGCCTCACATTTACTTACACATTATCCTCCTTTCATTCTTCCTCTTCTCTCTCTTGCTCTCCTGCATGAAGGAGATGTTAGAAGGGGGTATGTGTGGAGAAGAGGAAGGAGGAATAATGACAGAGCTTAATTAAACAGTTCAAGAAGTAAATAATGCAGGATTCTGCAGGCACTACATTTGTGTCTTGCATCGCCATGTTCGTTGACATCATAGACAAATTGCATGTTGCTATTCAGCCGTTTTAAATTATGCACTGCAATTAGGGATTGAGCCCTCTTTCGGTTTCTCTCTCTCTCTCTCGTTCGCTCTTCCTAGTCTGTTTGAAAGAAGATATACTTCTCTTTTATGGCCACTACCAATGTCCTTAGAGGTCTGACATGAATACCTTGTTGCGTTTTAAAGCAAATTACCGTTTATATGTCCTTATAGTATACCTATATATCCATATGTAATGATTTTGATTAATCGGGATTCATTTAGACTTTAATGACCCCCTAAGGCGTCTCTGTCCGAGCGTACAGAGTGTGTGCTGACCTATATAAAATGTTATGAGTGTCATGTCAGTGCTTTTTGTGCAGCAGGTTTGTTTGTTCATTCGTTTGTGTTCTTGTTCTTTATTTCTTGCTTGTGAAAGATGTGTGGGCGATCAAGCCTCAGATCTTGATGGGTGATAGATGCCTTCCGTCCTGATTTTACATCGGTAATGATTATTAATGTGACCTGGCAGGCAATCTAAAAAGAGCTGTTTAAATTAATTATAAACTAACAATGCCAGGGACTGAACCTGACATCTAAAGATATCAGTGATTAATCTTCAAATATGTACAGATCTGTCTGAATCATTTACAGCTTTGCTCAGAAATATCCAAACAAATTCTAAATCGGTTTAAATGATCATTTGGTTGGCAAGCAATTAAGCATCCCCTCTCAAACTGGTTGTTGAAGATATGCTAATTGTTAAGGCTTATAAAAAAGACTTTCATACTTTTATCTTGTTTTAATATAATTTGCATTATTAATATTGTTATTATTATTAATATATCAATAATAATAATAATAAATTAAACAATATTTTTATTATTATTATTACATTATAAATTATACTCGTTGTTGCTGATTTCTCAGTATTGCTGAGAAATCATATATATATATATATATATATGACTTAGTTGTAGCCTTTATATCCTAAGACTCTCCCTTCACTGCAGGAGTAGAGAAATAATAGGGAGTAACAGTCTTTCATCTTATTCCATTGTGCTCCCTTTCACCTTCACTTTGGGATACTGTATATTTTCTTCTCTTTCTTCTCCTCGCACCCCCTCTGTCTGTACAGAAAGCACTCATACATGTGGCTGCTGGGCTGCGAGCAGTTCATGTAGTAACGCTGGGTGTTACTATGTGTGTCAGACTGTGAAAGAGACCCCCTGAGTGAAGCCAGGTGTAATTGCAGACGCTTAGCCCGTGGAGCTAGCAATGTAATTAGTCATCAGCATGTAGCGGGGATAGGACAGAGGAAGCGAGAGCAGCCACCAGCAATTATTCATCCCCGTCCTGTCACTCAAAGCTACCCATCGCCATAAATCATTTGCCGTTTGTTTTGGCGTCTGATCGAGGTGTCAGCGCAGGAGCACTGTACTGATGCATGGACGGAATGTGAAAATCAAGAGGTGCTGAGATTTAAACTAAATTCATCCCTGTGTCTTTAAATCATACATATGCATGCGAATACAGGAAGACTGTGAGTTGGTTATAAAAGCATGCATGCCTGCTTATCACTATAGTTGCACTGGCAGTTGAAATGGTGATTTACTTTGACAACAAGGAAGTTTTTCTTTATTTCCAAGATACGCTGTCAGAATTTTTTTTTACATTTAATAAAAATTTGTTTAACCAAAACTGAAAATTCTGTAATTTACTATTCTCATGACATTCTAAAAGTGTGAATTTTGTGAGACCCTTCACATAGTTCTTACCAGTGTCTGTAGACCATCTAACCCCTAAAAATGGTAAATACCAGAGCAAATAATGAGAGAATTTCATTTTGAGGTGTACTGTCCCTTAAATGCACTGCTTTCAGACTTAACTCTTACCACAGCCATTCAGTTCATCATCTGAGAGGCTGTACAACCCACAAACTAACCTCTCCCCTTCACCCCGTCACTCTCATTACACTTTCTAGAAATTCAGGGTAAATTTCGTTCAATCCTGGGTTACTAGTATCGATTGTAGGCTCAGAATACAGTCTGTCACTCCATTACATTCCCATGGCCTGGAAGAGGCGACTGAACCGTCATTCGTGTGGCTTCTTGAAAGATGTCTGACATACCAAGTGGCTTGTTTTGAATAGCCAGAGAGGGAGAGAGAGTGACAGACTACATTTTATCCCTATCTAGTGGATGTAAAGGAGTAGCAGTCTGGTCTGTTGCTGTGCAGTGTTTTCTGCCAAGAGCAAAGCCACAGTAGAGGGAAAGAGGGCTCTATCTCTCTCTCTTTCTCTGGCTCAGTCTCCATCTATTGCACTGTTGAGCTTGGGTTACTGACATCTTGTGGTAAATGTGCAAAGTGCAGCATAGGCTCAGGATGTGGTGTTTGCATGTACAGCTGTATTCTGGAAAAACAAAGCTCTCATACAGTAGCTTGAATGTTAATTTGCTTGATTATTTTTTAATGTGCACTAGTAAAAGTTTGAGGTCAGATTTATTTATTTTTTTTTTATTTAAAAGGTCTCTTATGCTGACCAAAGCTGCATTAATTTGATCAGAAGTACATTAAAACAGTATTAAAAAAAAAAAATATATATATATTATTGCCATTTACATTTTTTTTGTATTTTAATATATTAAATCAGAAAAATTATATTTTAAAATATAATGTATTCCTATGATGGCAAAGCTGAATTTTCAGCAGCCATTACTCCCCTTTTCACTGTCACATGATCCTTTAGAAGTCATTCCAATATGCTGATAATTTTTTTCTTTTTATCAATGGTGAAAACAGTTATGCTGTTTATTCTTCTTTTTTTTTTCCTGGAAACAGTGATGAATTTTTCCATGATTCTTTGAATAGAGCATTCTGAAGAACAGCATTTATTTGAAATAATGTTGTTATATAATGTAAGTCTTTTGATCCAAAAAGTAATGCATTTGCTGATATATATTTAAAATTGTTAAAGTATTATATTTAAACATATATATTGAAAAAACTGACCACAAACTGTTAAACTGCAGTGTGCCTTACATTTATCATCGTGTTCTGCTTCAGTTTAAATATATACTATATACAGTGTAAAAGTAAGTATTTGGACACTCAAAAATCACAATTAAGATAGTATTTATCCCCAAAATTTAAAATTCTCCAAATCTGTATGACTTTTGGCCACTTTTTTTCAATATAATGAAAGCAAAGGAGGATTGGGCCTGTCAAGCTTAAAAAAACATCATAAATGTGGTCCATTTGACATATTGCACTATATTCAAAGACTTCTGAGATCATATGATAGCGTTTTTTGACAAACAGACTGAAATAGAAGTCAGTTCTCCTCTGGTCAGCTGCTATGTGATAAACGAATCATGTTTACAAATGAGACATTGCTTCTTCTCTCGTGAATTGTGCTGAACTTCCATAACAACTGGGGCAGACATCAAGATTTTCAGAAAGTAATGACTTAAATTTCACAAACAATGAATTACACAATTACACAAACAGAGTCTGACTTAAGTGTCCAAATGCTGTATTTTCTCCTCTTTCTGTTTTCTCTCTCTCCCTCTCGCCCCATTCCTCATTTTGCAGCAGCGGTTAGAGTTCCATTTCACAAGCTAATAACAGTATTAGCCCAACAGCGTTGAAAGTCTTCATGCCTTGTTGACCATGATGAAGTCCATCGCATGAACATCTGTTGTTGAATAAGGTGGCCGAATACTCTGCAATCCACACCTGCTTAAGTTCCTGCTCAGAAGTACAGTGTAAAAAATGTGCTGCCAGGTAACCTAAAAATATGTTTCATGTGGTAACATCCAAATTAACTGCTTTTATTCAAGTTAAAAACATTATTTACTGTGACAGAATCAGCCTGACTACATTAGGGTATACTAATGAAGGGGATTTTAAGGGTCGGATCAGGTAGAAATAACTCCTTAATGAGGTGATATCAGGAGGAATCAAATTTTCCTTGATCTTTTGAGATAAAAAAGCTTGATGTACTATGAAAACACACTGTAACCTTTAGAACTCAGACTTTCTACCCAAACCAAAAAGAGCAGCTATTAAAATTAAGTTGGACTTGGCAAAGATTATTCAGTTTAATATGATCCCTGATCATTTCAGTCCTTCGTAACAGTATGTGTGACTAATGCTACCATTAATTGCTTTGTTATTTGGAGATAGTGAATTGGTGGGTTTTTGTTAAATGTGAGCCAAAATCATCACAATTAAAAGAACCAAAGACTTAAACTACTTCAGTCTGTGTGCATTGAATTTATTTAATACACGAGTTTCACAATTTGAGTTGAATTACTGAAATAAATGAACTTTTCCACGACATTCTAATTTATTGAGATGCACCTATATATATATATATATTTATTTTTAATTTTTATTTTTTTTATTTAGATTTAAAAATATAATTTATTACAGTGATGGCAAAGCTAAATATTATGCTGATTTGTTGCTGTTATTATCAATGCATATATCTACCTAGTTAATAAAGCACAGATAAAGCAGAAAGACCAAGTTGAATTTCAAGAAAGAACAAGAAGATAAAAGGCCCGACTTTATTTAAAAGAAAATAATCTGATAGGACTTTTTCCTTATTCTGTGAATTTTCCCATGGTCCTAAAATAACTTTGCACTGCTAGTGTATTTTTTAGCTTTTCCTACATTACAGTCTCTTGCATTTGAATTTGTTTACACTCTATATTCCTGTTTTTTTAATGTTTGCAGGACAAATTACAACTATTAGATTTTGGAGCGTAGTTGTGTATTAAAAGTTTGCAGATGTCTGTAAGTGAAGCATTCAGGCCGGTGCATTTATACCTCTATATTTATTATAACCTAATCGCGATTTGAGCTTGCGCGATTTCTAAATCGCCTTATAGCACGATTTTCCGTGCCCCGACCTCCCGCAGTATGCTATCCAAAACAATCAGAATGCAGCGCGTCTAAATGGAGCATGAGAACAGAACAGACCGCGCGGGCATACAAATGTAACGCCAGGTTCACACACTCCGTCTGTGGTGCGTATTTTGTCCGCGCCCATATTAACGGATCAGAGCGTTCACCCTGCACGCGATTGCGGTCCGGCAGTGCGCTACAGGAGCAGTGCATCTGCAGCAGTCATGCTGCGATCGTTTCCGCACGGAATCTATTTCTGCTGTGCTGCACGTGCTGAATTAAAGTTACAGCGCATTATTTGCGGTAAAAAGTAACATGGATTGACATGGAAATTTAGTAATTACACCATAAATGCATATAATTAAAGTCTACTGTTTCACAGTCAACACATTTAAAACAAGGAAAGGTGCACTTTTAGATAAACAAGGCAATAATAGATGGCACTCGTGGTGGTAGTTAAACAAAGTTATATTTATTGAGTTTAAATGTGAATATGTCTATGAAAGATTGTATTAGTGTACTGTGATAAAAGAGAATCACAATGCTGAAAAAGCATTTTCAGAAACAACGTTTGGATTTGAAATCAAAATAATGGATAAATGTTGTGTTTGTGGTAAACAGCCGCAGATCAGGAGCGGACTGCAAACGCGTCCTGCAACAAATCTAGTTCAACATCTGAGGCAACGCCAAAAAGAGCTCTTATGGACCAATGCATGGCAAAAAAAAAATCCCTGGACACTAGATACGCTTAGACGCTTTTCTAGAGACATTTTGTTACACCTTTACTTAGTGATTATTTTGCCTTATGTCTGTTCTAGAGACATAGCTTTTTGATAAAGCTCTAATTGGTTTTCTTTTGGAAATATGTTTCAAATTCACACTGAATGCATTAATGACATGTCTGTGTGTGTCAAAATCGTGATTAGAATCTAAATCTCAGAATTGATCAAAGAAATCGCGATAAGTTTTTTTGTCCATATCGCACAGCCCTAGTGAAAACAACATAAATCAAGAGGGAGCAGCCTGGCATGCAGTCAAAGCTGAAGTGGTCGAGTTTCTGGTCTATTGTGATCATTCACTACTACACTTGTCCCTCACGCCCTTCCCCTCACTTTACACTTTCAGTGTATTCATCTCCAACACATTGCCCTTGGCTTTGGCTGCAGGGACTGCCTTCATTATTGTCCACTAAATCAGGACTTTTTTTTCCTTTTTTTTTTTTTTAGGGGTTGTCGCTTTAATGGAGTGGGGTAAAAGGTTTATGGCTGGTTTCCATTTCATATGAGGCTACTGCGATACATGTGTTTTACATGGTGGATAAATCACTGGATACAATAGGTATGATGTGTTGAGAATTGGAATAACCACCAATGACATTATAAGTGTGTGTAATTCAGTATAAGAAAATCACAGCAGACTTGTTTGAATATTCATGCACACATGCGCAAATCTAAGACTTATAATTAGTGATGCACCAAAATTAAATTCTTGGCCCAAAGCCGATAATTCTGGACACAATGACTGTCTGTAAAGAAAAAATAGTCATTTTTTGAATAATACTTTATTATATATTATATTAATCAACTTCTGTTAAAATACAACAATAAAATACAACAAAATACATCTAAGGATAATGATTAATTAATGATTAACTTTCAGTCTGTTTTCCCTTTCAGCTGGAAATATTTGGTGCATCTCTTCTTGTCCATTATATATGTGCTGCATCAGAAGAACGTTGAACAAGGTCTGGTTCTACAAGCCAATCATCTTCTTCATGTTCTCACGACCCAAATTCACCTCAGCAAGATTATCTTTTCCACACCTTGATGTAATCTACTTATCCTCATCTTGCCAGCAGTTTCCCAATTAGACCTCAGGCCCCGTTAGAATTTTGTCATAATAGGTATAAAAGTGAGCAAGGAGGGCTCTTTGAAGTGAGCAATCGTGACGCTCTGTTACGTTAAGAGAGGCTGCTAGTGTTTACCCCTTAGGAAATGCTGTTTCATCTCCCGCTCAGCATTCGACGCAGTCCATGGGGAGCACAAGGACAAGCGTGATAGGCGTGAACTCACCCGCGGACGAGTGAAGGTCTGTCATCGTTGGGCCTCAGAGCCTGCAAATGGATTTTAGCATCAAATAAGTGCGGTGGTGATACACCACTCCAAATGCAGGTGTGGGAATAATGGGCTTTTTTCTGCTGGTGTTTATATTCCTGCATGATAGTTTAGAGCGAACAGATGTTGTATTACAAGACACATTAAAAAGAAAAATAGGATTCAGTTAATTTATCTTGCAGATTTTGCGCTTTTTCACCAAGTAAGGCATTGTTACAAGATCTGACATAAAGCAAGTGATTAAATTTCACTTAAAATTGAACAAAATTGTTGAATTGGTGGTTGTTAGTGTAGCAGAAGTTTTAAAATAAAAAATCTGACAAGTGGCACCAAAAGGTTAATGCTCTATCACGTTTGAAAATAATGTACCCCTCTGCAGTAAACCTAACCATGGTAACAAAGCAAATGTGGGATAAAAATGCATTTGCTGAAGCAGCCATGCCATTTTAGTTTGCTTCTACAAGTCTATGCATTGCAAGTGCAATGTTGTACCAGGGGAGCTACCGAGCAAGTTTACAATGTCAGAAAATACATATTTTGTTTTTGTTTATTTATTTATATAGCACAGTTTAATGCAACACCAGGTTGCCCAAAGTGCTTCACAATATCACAATAAAATTACATAAAAACAAGCATAGTCTCAAATAACAACACAAATCACAAAACAACATGGATACAATTTAAAATAACTAAACCTGCATCACAACAACGCCTCATTAGTCTTTAAAAGATGTGCTTTTAACACAGCTTTGATATTAATAAATATGAATGAATAAATATTGAGTCAAAATATATCCGTTTACAAATCATGCATTATGGTAAAAGTGTTTTAAATTATACAGTAGTATTGTGCAAGGAAACACACTAATTAGCTTGTATTAACTGATATATTGATGTGCCTTTGTAATCCTAATTTGTGTGAAAAGGGAAAAAAATGCCTAGTGCATTACTGCTACTATTCTATATTTCAGCTGGAAACTGCAGTGAATTGTATGTATCTGTACATTTTTGAAGTTTCACAAAATGTAAAGATATTTTTCCAATAAGCCTTTGATGTTTAATCTTGGTATATTTTAATTAATATATTTAATATATTTTATGTTTTATACATTAATATTAATGTATTATAAACAAATTAATTAACAACAGGACTTAATTCATACATATAATTTTCATTAACATTAGATCTAGATTAATGTTATTCTAAAGTGTCACTTAAATTAATTTCTGCTGCATTTATGTAACCACAGTTTGGTTCATATTTAGATGTGGAAATATGCAGTGCAATATATCTTGCATAAAACTAAGTTTCTTGGGGAAAGAAACTTGCATAATAGTCTATTTTTAGCATTGTTCCTACACCTGCACTTCACCCAGATTGTATGAACCATTTCTATTATTGTTGTAGGAACCTTTCTATTAATCTTACCGATATACAGTAGCTCCACTCACCTGTCTGCATTTCCTCCAAATGATTTCCTGCAGAATGACCCCTCTGTCAAATCCAGCTCTAATCTTAGGTTGGTTTCACCTCCTCAAACCAAGAGACGAAAACACAGCCTGCAGCATACAGCTTCAACCTGTGACCTCTGGCAGGTCTTGTAGCAGTGAATGATGGACAGATGCTCGAGCAGACATGAGCACTAATGATGGAATTTGCCACTGACTTTGCTCTGAGGACATGTGTCTTCTATACACAATTGCTCTGTTCCAAAACCTAGTGAGCTGCCTACGGAGACAGCATTTTAAGACATCACAGGTGCACTCCCAATGTGAGGGCTGTTCCAAAGTCTAGGGTGCCTCCTCAAGTATCTCGTTTTGGCCAAATTCTCAGACAGAATCAGAAGTATCCTTCTAAAAAAAAAAACACTCCTAGAATGCACTGTAACAAGATCTGTAAAATAAGTTAAATGGCTGATAAGGTGAGAGAAATGATGATTATACATAAAACTGATATGCCACTTAAAGGTCCCATATTGTCAAAACTGAAATTTCCTGACTTTTTTCACGATAACTGAGGTCTAGGGGCTATTTAATTACCATATAAGTTTCAAAACAGTCAGTCCACAGTAGAATGCACACAGCCTGCATAAAGTAGCTGTGATTTTTCCGAACCGTTGTGACTTTCGTAAAAAGTTGACGTCAGAACTACACAGTCACCACCTTCAGTCACCACCCTGAGCACCACCCACAGTCCCACTCTCCTTTTGCCAAACCCCCAGACAACATCGCGTCAATGCTATTGCTGAGCAACAACAACACGGAAACATGTCGAAAAAGGTTAACTTGAACCACAAAACCAGATCGGCCGACCAGTAATGTTACACTCTCACTCAAAGGATGGACAATCTGACAGGATTGTGACTGTGACGTTACATCTAACGTGTATAGTAAAGACAAACTCACCGTGTCTATCTAGTCATGATGAAGATGTATTTCAGCATTTTTCAGAATTTCAGCAGGAAATTATTTTTACAGCTACATTATTGTTCCAGCCACAATTAATCACAACAATGTATATACAATTACAAATGATTATATATTAATCGTCAGTTTGTTGTTTTACACACATGCACACAGACATTAATTCATACACGACATAGTCATGAGATGCAAGAAATCTGTAGATGGGCCCATATCAGAAAAGGTTCAATAAAGTATTGTCTTTTGCTGTTAAGAAGTGTGCGCTGCAAACGCAAGCATTTTTGATGATCGTTTCTGTCCAGACTGCTCGTTTTATCGCGTTTAACCACAGCTGTCGTCGGTTTTTTGTCTTTCAGTGACAGCAGATATGCGATAAAATTTCTAATTTGAGGCTGTATTACGTCGATTCTGGCACCCAACATCACAACAAGATGGTATTTTAAGCTCCTTATGTAGCCGAATCTGCGCTGGTTTTAAAATATGCAAGCAGACACTGTCAAAACGGCAATCAAGAAATTAACCGATACCCTCGAAACAACACATGCATCATTTTCAATGTCAGCAGTCAGAATAATCCAATTTAAATGCAAAAAGTGTCCAATATAAGTGATAGGAAAAAGCAACGTAATTAGCACTCGTGTCATTCATTAATACATAGGCCTCCTGCATTATAATCCGACAGTTTAAAAAAATAACAACAATAATGCGCTTACCTTCGTGTCGCTCTATAATTTTACACAGAACTAGAGAAAGCCTCTTGTTAAGTTCATATTGTAGAACATAATACAGAACTTTGCACAGTCAAAACTAATAAAGTCTAGCAGTTTTCAAGGATTTATCAATCTGGACCGTTTAAAAGACAAAAGACAGGATCGTATACACCGAGATATTTAGTTCCGGTTTTGATTAATTTAAAATGTGCTCTGATTTCAGAGTTGCAGTGATGGAGCCTTCCGTGTCACCTCACTCCACAATAATTCACGTTTTGATAGTTGAGTCACTCTCCCACTCTAACTTATATTTAGGCATTGTGATTACTTGAATATACAGTCATACTACATTCAAAATTAGATACGTTATAACTTGTCACGCTAAAAACTTGTCACTCATGAATCATAATCATAGCCCTCATGATAAGTGCGGCTGTCGACGTTTACATCAGCACCAGCGCCTCTGCAGTGTGTGTAGTAACGTTGTGATGACTGATTGGATGCAGTGCATTCACACTTGGGCTTGTTTGTTAAACAATTAGCCTATGCAATTTATATGTTTTAAAACCGCCAAACTGACCCCAAACCAGCCCAAATTTTGTCCACCTGCACAAGCAAATTTTTACCCACACAATCAAATTCAAAACCGCCCAATTGGGTAGGAACCCCGCCTGTAACAACGTTCGTTGTCATGGGAAGAAGGAGACGGGAACCGGCGAACATTTAAACAAAACTTGAATAATAAAATAAACACACACAAAATGAAAGTAAAGCGGCAGCCCCTCACGGACAACACAAAATAAAGTCCAGGCCTGGTCCTCTCTCGTCTTTCACTGTCGTAACTCCTCCTTTTATCCTTCCGGAGCTCCTCCGTGGGACTCGAGACTGGTCAGTGGTGCAGGCTCGCTCCGCTCCCACGGCTCTCAGCCCCGCCCCCACTCATCACACCGCCCAATCTGGCAACACTGCCTCCAGTTTCCCCTTTGTTTTGCTGCCTCCAGCTAGCGCTGTGACGTCGGCTGACCCTAGTTACCTGTGGTTGTCACTCAGAAAACAACAGGACAATCAAAAGAGAGGCTCATGAATATTAATTAGACAGGCCAAAATCGACCTGTTCTCAGCAGAGCTCCTGAGAGAGGAGCTGTAAAAATATATTGAGATGGTTTTTGGTACTTATACCGCAAATATATATTCTTAAGGACATCAAGACTTAAAGTAAACCTCCAGAAAGGTGTAAAATATGTGACCTTTAATATTTTAATATTTCTGTGTTGTTTGTTTAAATTAACTTAAATTTTAAAAATACACAATTTAACACTTTACTATGAGAGTGCTATTTGTTAGTGCATTAGGTTCCATAAAATAAAATGAAAAATAGTTTTAAAAATACTTAAAAAAAAAAACAAACTCAGTACTCAAAAATAAACAAGCATTTCAGTCTTTAAGCATTTAAGCACTTTTCAGCTGGCTACCCAGCTAAACCAGATAAACACCAACTTAACCAGATTGGAACACTTCTCTTAAACTAGCAAAGACCATCTTAAATCAGTTTAGACTGGTTTGAGCATTTCCTTTTCTGCAGGAATGTACTTAATTTTAATATTTAAAAAAAATTCACAATAATCTCACACGTCTAGTACAAAATGTGGTCCTTTTTCATTAATACAGTGAATACGTTTTCCTTATTTATGCTGAAAGAATGCAAGTGAAATGTGACAACATGCCCCATAGGTGGGATACATGATCAAAAATATAGAAGACAAACTAAATGTGACAACTTGTAAATACACAAGTTTGAAATATACACGTTTTATCATGCTAGCATGTGTGGAAACTATTTAACCATGTGGCCTTGTGTTAAATTGTGCCCCTACTTTCCCCTATGCTATTTAGGCAGCTAACTGGGTTTTGTAGCAGAGCTAATGTGTGATGGCATAGGGGTTTCTTCTGAAGGCAATACTGCCACAATTTCCAGGAAACCATGTGTAGCATTTTCATATTTGATTAATGTTATCGTCCTATTGTAAGAAATAGGGCTCCATTTGTCTGAAATGAAATTTAGATTTTACAAAGGGGAAAAGATTCCAAATTACCAGAGATTAAGATGTTCCAAAGGGAAAACTAATCTCTTGATGGAGACAGTGCTTTGTGTTAAAGCAACTCTGTTCTATAAAGCATCGTTGTGTGCTGCCTTTGTGGAGAGAGGCTTTGTATTGGAGAGCTTCCAGTCTTTTTCAGTACATGATAGTCTCATAAAAGCACTGCTTTTCGCTTGAAAAAGGATAGCTATTGTGACACTAGATGGATTTTAGGTGCACTTCCTTTTGGTACTGCACTCTTGACTGCTAGTATCTCCACATTATGGCTCCTATTGCTATGTTAAATTGCTGTCTATACATTTGTCTAAGTGTTTTGTCTGGGGATTGTTCATGGTTGGATTGAATACATTAGCTGACGAGTACGTTTTCTCCCCCTAAAGAACCAAGTCAAGTTTATTTTTAGATTATCCCCTGCTGCTTGGCAGTTATAGTAGGTAGTCCGTTTTTAGAGAGGGTTGAAAAAGTACATACTGTTTCATCTTCATTCAACATTTAGGACTCCTCAGCATAGTCATAGTCATTGACAATGCTGAATCATTAGGTCAGCTCATGATGGATACTTTTCTTAATCATGCGCTGCATTTATCCTAGAGAACATGGTGTGCCTTGTGTCGTGTTGTCTCATTTAGCTTCTGCTGTCTGCAAATAGTACATACTATATACCAGCTGTCGCACAGCTCAGTCATTTCCTCTTTCTTTTTTTTTCCAGAGAGAAATTCAAAGATTTATACAGCCTATTATAAATAATGATTCCACTGATGTCAAAGCTATCTACAGATGTATGTGATCTAACTTCAGCCACACTTTGTTTTAGAATCTGAATCGTCAAGTCAGCATTGTTTGCGGCCTCAGGTTTTTTTCTCATGCAGCATCATTCCACAAGCTTGACTGCTCGTTAATGCCTTTTGCTGTCAGGCTGTAAATGAACAAGACGATGAGCAACAACATAACAATTGAAGCATCCAAATGCAAACTGATTCATTGCAATCACCTGGTGGGAGAAACTGCAGGGACTGTTGGAGAAAAACAACCGTATCCCTGCTTTTCTCATTGTGTCCTTTTCAGTCAAAGAAAAGTCTGACACTTGCTGGGATGGTTTAGTCATTTTTGATTACGATTGATGTCCATCAGATTAATTTGGTGTCAGTGTTTCATCCTGCTCATTGCTTTGTAAACATGTATCTGACTACAACATTCTCTACGGCCAGAATTTTCAACCAAGAGACCATGCAATGTGCTGCAGGGGGTCTGAGCCAATGTTTGAAAAATAAAAAAAAACCTTTTTATATACATATTACAATATAAAAAATAGAAATAATTTAAAAAAATGAACAAAAACATTATATTTTTTATTATATCATATTTTTACGTCATGGGTAAATAGTTCTTTCTTAAAGTGTATGCCTAAAAAAAAAAAAAAAAACTATTTGTCCAATGGTAAAAAAATTATCTGTCTATCTGTCTATCTGTCTATCTGTCTATCTGTCTGTCTGTCTGTCTGTCTGTCTGTCCTTATTAAAAAACCTTTCTCATTTGTAAAAAAAAAAACAACAACAAAGATTATTGGAGTATGTTTTACAAAGCATACTGTTTCAGTTTTTCTACTTCAAGTTTAATTCAGTGTGTTACTTGCCAGTTGTGTGTAATTATTTGTTAAATAATGGGTCGTTTAAGTTTGAAAACTGTATATCTAGGCTGTGAAAACACTAGAGCTTCAGCTAGCTCGGCTAGTTTCTACCGTAAGGACGTTGGCATTTCTTCTAATTTCCTCTCGGCATCTAAACTCCCATTTAAGCCTCTTGCCTTGAAACCAGGCATATATGACCATTGTAATGTTAAATCACATTAACACCAAAGACACATAATTTTTCATGCAAAAGTGAGCGTAAAGCCCTCACCTCAAATTCCCCTGACCTAATGCCCTGTTTCTTTTGCTTTGTAGCCTGACTGCAATAAACAGGAGGCCCAGGCTCATTATAATACACAGTGGGAGGCTACAAACATTCTGTACATGTTTGATTAACTTTTTAAACAAAGTATCATCGTGGGACATCCATTTTCCTTCATCCCCAAAACCCATGAGAGTCACATAGCCAGTGGATGGGAGGTATAATGTAGTCATATATGCAAATTAGCTCTCAACCAGCATGAGGTTTGTAAGTGGGCACGGTGCATTTGTCTCTCCTGTCTAAGTCTTTGCATTATGTCAGTCGTGAAATCCACACAATAGCATGCAATGAGACACGCCAAATTGCTCTCTAAGGATATGTTAGCGGAGTAGATGCTGCAATTAAAGAGATTTTAGCATCGAGCCATCTTGTCATCTGATGTTGAGTGCTTATGCTGCATTGCATTTAACTCAGAAAGTCTTGGAGAAGTGTAATGGAATGCTGCTTGATATCAGACTTCCAGCTTTAGAATTTTAGTGAAAATCCACAAATCTGATTTTTGCTGAAGGCGTAGGATGTAACTCAAACGTGGCGTCACTCGGGGAGATATACAAAGTTTATGATAAACATTTTAGTTTGGGGAAAAACTGATTCAGTGAGTTAAAGTTCCTACATTTGATGTTTATAAATCTTTTTAGCAAATGTTTGTAGAGAGAGCTGAGTAAAACACATAAATTATCCTCTGTTAATAATCGTACACCTGCAGAACAAATGCTAGCATAACATAGTTTGCTCTCTGTAGTTTGGTTGCTAGGAGATTGGTAATTAAACACCTGCAAAGCTAAATCTACCATTGCTGTTTTGTTAGCACTGAAAAATATTCATGATTGGAGTTTGGAGATATCAAGTAGGAATATCCACATCTTACTTTGGGGTACCATTAAGCCCTGTTATTTATTATTTATGAGAGAACTTGCTAAAATAAGTTGTCGTATTCTGTTAATGCTCATAGGATACTAGGCTTTATAATAAGATACAAACAATTATTCTGTGTTTGGGAGCAACTAACTAAAAGTAGTGATACTGCTAACTTGAGAAATCTTTACATTGCTATTTTTTATGTTATTTTATATGTGGAGTTATAAACAGCACAGTCAAGCAAACAATTATCAACTGCACTATCCTAAAATATCTCCCATCTCACTGTCATATGAAGCGTTGAGATTGATTTTAGTGAACTGGTTCATTCAGTCACTATATTTGAGATCCTCATTGTTTTTGTAGCAGATAAATGCCAAATCAATATCAGATGGTACTTGTGTACTGTTTTGATGGAAAATGTCTTTATGTGCACTACAGAATCATTCACTGTTCATGCAGGCGTTTGAACTTAAAGACCTTCTTCATCGCTGATGTTTGGATGCTTTTGCAGGTTTTGTTTTAATTGATTGTAGGAAAGGATCCACTTCATCCAGCTGTCCTTGTGTTTTTTTATATTTTTGTTTTACTAAATGAAAAATGTCTCCAAATGATGCAGTGAGCGTGATATTAGCAAGCCATTTTGCCAGCCTATTTGACTAATCCATTTAAAATCAAATAAAATTAGTTTAGAAGAGTTGTTCACAAATCAGACATCATTACTTCTGATTATAAACCACCCTCATAAAAATTACTTTAACTTGCTTTCTCATAGCAATTCATAACTATTCAAAGTTTTGGCGAATTGGTGGAGGTCTTCTAACGGTTAGGTATAGAGGTGGTCATTTCCAGACAAATCGTGTCATAAATTCAAGCAAAATCATAAAACAGTTTTATTATGAGATCGATATGGTACAGTTTGGTAGTAGTTAATGAAAGATTGTAGTTGAATTACTTTGTATCTGCAGTTTGAAAAAATACAAGCTACCCATGTTTTAAAGTAGATAGTCTTCACCCAAGTGGAACAGCTACCAAAAAAGCTGGCCTGTTTTATGAGCATTTGTAAAAGATGAGGCTGACAGTGCATTTTATTCACATCATATTCATTGAATGTGCAAGTGATTGTAATATGGTTATTTTTTACAAGGCTGCTAAAAGGTTACCACTTTCCTCAATGTCAGATTTTATTTCCTGCGTTGATGTTACTTCAGACTGACACATTGCTTGCCACATTGCAGAGCAAACATATTTTTATTTCAAGGCATAACCCATCACTGAGACACGTTGAGGCGTATTGAGACACGCAGGAAAATTGTGAGGGAAGACTGTGAATGCTGGATGCTGCGCTCATGCGGTGAGGGGGGAGCGTGTGAGAAATACAGAAAGAAAAAGAAAGAGGGATTGGAATGGATAAAAGGAAGCGACTAGAGATGAAACGGTCTCTTTTTGCTCTTTCTTCCTCACTTCTGAAATTTTTCCTGAAAGCCCAGGATTTAATTAATGCTGAGAGTGTCCCTGACAGCCACATCCCAGACACTGACGTTGAAGTTATTTATTCACAATTTTTTTAATATCATCCAAAAACATCCTGAGGCATGGTGCTCTCTGCTTTATAACACACTAATCTCCCTTTTGCTAAATATCACAGTAGTGCCGAATTGGAAAATGGAAAAGGAAAGAGACGACGCATATCAGTGGCATGCTTATATCCATTCGCCACAAAAAAAAAAAAAAAAAAAAACTTCACAGACATCACCTCAGATAAACTGTCTGCTTAATGTACTATGACTAGGGCTTCTATTATTCAATGGCTGCTTGTGAACCTCCATTGCGTAATGAAAACACTATGCTTTTACATTTGATCTTTGTCCAGTAACCCCTGGCCACCGTGGCACAAAGGGTAGTTGCTTATTCTCTTGTATTTTGTCCTCTGAGATATTGCTTTCCTTGAGTTCCCCGGGTTGCCAGCCAAGAAAAGGGCAATAATGCAATGATCAAAATGATTTGCACCCCATTCGAAAGCTCTCTGGAAAACTGTCAGGGTGGTGGAGGGACTCGTGCTGATGTAAATACACTCATAATATTTGCCAAGTGTAAATTGCTCCATCTACTGGCTGCATGTTTTGTCCATACAGTATGTGACTTGCTCCATTGCTTTGATTCGTTTTGCCCCAGAAACACATTTTCAGTTTTATGCACTGAATGGAAAATGAAAGAGTCTGCTTTCTAATGATATAATTATTATTCTCGGTTTGTCACATTAAACAGTGTAATTTGTCAGTAATACAATTGGAGTAATTTGGGAGTTCAGACTTTATTTTATAAAATAAAAATAACATGTACATACATAGACTAAAGAGGTCTGTAATATCTTAAAAAGCTGTATGTGTCGATAATAATAAAGCAGAAAAAAGAAGAAAAAGTATTGGTTCAGTGAATTTGCAGCATACACCAACAGAAAACAGCTTGGTTTAAAAGTGACTTCTTTGTGAGCTGTGCTTTATAAAAAACAGATAATGTACCTTTTTGACTGGACAATTTCAGATGTTTTACTAATATGACCTTTATATAATAAACATAACTTTACATGTGTCTATTCATCTTATAAAATGATCCTGAACAGTGAGGCCAAAGGCAGCAGATGAGGAGAATAAGTGCACTTTATGCTTTTAACAGCCTGAAATACTAAAATAAATTGGGCACTACTATAAAATTATTCACAAATATTTCATTTTATGTTGCTGCTGAATTGTTGTCAATGGATTAAAATGCTTTTATAGCCAAACAGTCTACATAACAACCCCCATAGAAAATCTTTGGAGGGAGTTGAAAATCCGTGTTGCCCAGCGACAGCCCCAAAACATTACTGCTCTTGAGGAATGGGCCAAAATACCAGCAACAGTGTGTGACAACCTTGTGAAGACTTACAGAAAACTTTTGACCTCTGTCATTGCCAACAAAGGGTATTTAACAAAGTATTGAGATGAAATTTTGTTATTGACCAAATACTTATTTTCCACCATAATTTGCAAATAAATTCTTTAAAAATCCTACAATGTGATTTTCTGGATTTTTTTTCTCATTTTGTCTCTCATAGTTGAGGTATACCTATGATGAAAATTACAGGCCTCTCTCATCTTTTTAAGTGGGAGAACTTGCACAATTGGTGGCTGACTAAATACTTTTTTTCCCCACTGTACATTACCAGTAGGGGGGTAACTGGACCGTGTTATCCAACCTGGCCTTGACCCACTGGGACTGACAAGACAAACTGATCCACATTTGCGACAGCAGCTCGTTAAATCGTTCCCATCTTTGTCACTGAGCTCCCTGTTGAGCCATTTTGGATTGAAAAAAGCAAACAATAGGGGAAATGTGGCTTGTCTGAACTTGCTCAAAGCTCACGTATTGAAATGAAAAATGAATGCACCGACCATATGCTGGATGGCCCATGGGCAACCTCCACCAGTCTAACCCAATCATTGGACTTTTTTTTCATATTTTTTTTCTCGAATATGTTTGCTCTTATTGCCTGAGCAAAGTAATTTTCCCCGGCTCGGCAAATGTTGGTCTCTTAAGCAAAGATGAATGAGTCCCGCAGTTCTCCGTAATGCTTTAGTTTCCCCTGGAAAATTAGAAAATTTAAAGATGGCCCTTCAACATGATGCCCTGTGTACATTTGATACCATAAAATCTGTGATATACCTGATATAACTGTAAATATCTTGACCCGAATATGATTTGAGATTACCACAGGTACTGCTATGTCAACATTTTTGACAAATGGGTGACACACTGGCTATGTTTTTGTCTTCATCTCTCTTTCTCTCTCTGTCCCTCGGAATGATGCGAGCATTGGGCCGCACACTGCTGTCATGAAACTTTGGATCTTTTTTCATTACCAGAGAGAACAAGGTTTTTGCCATGGTCTGCTAGTCAGTTCATTACGCATAGGACAGAAATACAAGGATTCAATTAAACTAGGCTTTGATTTGACCTATAGGATTTCTGCAGAAAGAAACAGAGATTGTGCAAATGAAACTTCCTGGCAGGAGCAATGCAACACTACACTAGTGATGGTATTGCATACACATGCACATGTTCTCACACACGCACACACACACACACTCACAAACACACACTCACATACCCAGTTTGAATATATAGATACAACTTTTTAAAACTATTGTAAAAAACAAAACAAAAAAACAAAAACTTTATTAATAGGTTACCAATATTCAGAAATATCTAATGTAATCTAGATTTAAATGGTCCATCATAATAATGTTACTGTTTTATTATTAAATACATTTATATATACCACTTTTTGGGGTTGGTGAGATTTTTGAAAGATGGTTTTGAAAGAAGCCTCTAATATTCAGAAAGGCTGATTTGATCAAAAATACAATAAAAACGTTTATATTGTGAAATATTATTGCAATTTAAAATAACTGTTTTCTACTTTCTGAAGTGCAGTTATTCCTGTGATGGCAAAGCCGAATATTTAGCAGCCGCTACTCTATTCTTCAGTGTGGCATGATTTCTCATTGTAAAATGCTGATTTGGTATTCAAAAATATTTCTTCTTATGATTATGATTATATTATATTATCAATATTTATTTATTGATTTATTTATTCTTATTTGTATATTTATTTATATATGTTTGCTTTATTTTTCAGAATTATTTGATGATTAGAAATAAAAACACAGCATTTATTTGAAATAAAAATCATTATTTTTGTGTGTGCATTATAAATATAATAATTATTACTATTACATTTATATTATAACCATCCAGTGATATTAAATATTTTTCTAAATATTCAAAAACTGATCTAGCATTTAGCTGGTTCTTAAGTAAATCAGTGAATCATTTATTTGAACTGATTTACTAAAATGATTGGGGTTTCCCAACACCACACATGAGAGAGAATGAGGGCTGTTTTAGAACCATGTTTGATTATTTTCTCAATTTGCTCAGCTGTAAAGCTTTATGTACAATACAATGTGACACAGCATTTTGTCCTGACCTACCCCTAATAAAAAAGTAACTTATCTGGCTAAGCTCTGTTATTTTTTAAAGCAGCTGACCTACTGTCATGCTATTGACAAAAGCAGTCCGCTATTACTTATTATTGCTTTATTGCTCCCCAACATTGCTGTCATGCATTGATCATTTATTGTATGAAAGACGAACAAAGGCAATGGAAGTTAGTGTAAGGGAGAGAAGGGACATCCAGTAATGCCGAGTTCACACTGCACAATTTTAGCCCGATTTTTCACTCGCCGACAGGTTTTGTGAAATCGCCGACAAATGCCCGACATTGGAGGCAAATCGGTGCTCGTGCACACGAGTGACAATCACGCAGTGTGAATTCACAAACGCGATCTGAGAGAATCACCGACACGTCGCCGACGCCCGCAAAATATTTGGCAGAACTCCGGTCTGACGCACGCGGGTTCTCGCGTTATTTCCTTATCACTTCTCACGTGTGTTTTGTTGTGAAACGTAGTTTGCGGACCAGACAGAGCTGTCGGCGATTCTTCCTGACAGTGAAGTCATGCAGTGTGAAACCCCCTGTCGCCGATCCATCGTGCAATGTGAACACAGCAGCAACTGACTGCTACCCCAGATAGTCACGCAGTGTGAAAACAACGGCGATACGACAAGTTTGAAAATCGTGCAGTGTGAACTCGGCATAAGATGCCAGAGAGACAGAAGCATGTCTTCATTCAGAAATGCAGTCATCTTCATTTCTTTTCACAACCAAGGCAACCTAGCA
Source organism: Sinocyclocheilus grahami (assembly GCF_001515645.1). Taxonomy (NCBI): domain Eukaryota; kingdom Metazoa; phylum Chordata; class Actinopteri; order Cypriniformes; family Cyprinidae; genus Sinocyclocheilus; species Sinocyclocheilus grahami. The sequence continues at coordinate 435,103 of NW_015505328.1, read as the reverse complement.
GCAAGAGGGCTTTTCCTTCCGACACCCTTGCAAATTTTTGTCTCTCTTATCTTTCTCCCCACCCAGCTGACTCCATGCCAAGTCTTTTTTTCCCCCGTTTCTCTCTTTATTTATTCAGTAGGCGAACGGTTTGTCCTCTGGTGCAGTTGCCGCATGTGAGGGGGTGGGAGAGGCCACCAAGAGAAGGAAGAAAGCATTCTTTGTGATCAGGGATCTGAGCTTCCCAGCAAGTCAAAGGGCCCTGGCTCAAAAAGGCTGTCTCAGGATCTGTCAGAAAAGTTCCAAGGCCAGGTTTAACATCTCTGATGGTACTCTTTTTGCTTGGCTGATAAAGTGCAGGGGTATGTTTATATAAGATCATAGTGGTCACTTTGCGAATTCATAGAGTGAGTAGAATTTATTCAAGTCAGTTAAATGTGACAAGAACAAAAATTGATGTTTACCTGAATCAGCTGGGGTCTTAAAGCATATTTTAAAGTTGCAATGGTCCAGTCAGTCACATTGATTAAGCAGTTCCCAGAATTCAAGCCCTCTGTGGAAGCCACATTTCTATTAGACTGTGAAGCATAACAGTAACCCCACTTAAGGCAAGACCATACAGGGGAACAAGTTTACTGAAATATTATGTTTAAATAAGCAAGTCCATAAATCAGAAAATAACAGATGTGAAAAATGGGAATAAAATGTTAAATAAATCAGACAAAAGATATATTAAAGGAACAGTTCACACAAAAATAAAAATGTACCCACCCTCAGGCCATCCATCAACGAAACAGATTTCAGCATTACATCGCTTGCCCACCAGTGAATCCTCTGCAGTGAATGGGTGCCATCAGAATGAAAGTCAAAACAGTTAATAAAAACATCACAATAATCGACAAGTAATCCATATGACTCCTTTCCATCACTTATTGTATGGTTGAGTATTTATAAGAAACAAATTTATCATTAAAATGTTGGTTCGGGCCAAAATAGTCCATAATGCATGCGCTTCTTCTAGTGAAACAGTCCATCCCCTGTTGTCCTGTTACATCAAAATCTACTGACATTTTTATTTAGAATGGTTTTGTCTTGTAAACAGTGCTTAATCTGTGCATATATCTCTCCTGATTCAGACGAGACAACTTTTTCACTAGAGAATGCAATATTAGGGATAGGGGACTTATATTTGAACAAAAACAATAATTTAAAAATAAAATAGTTTGAAGTTAATAACATCTTACTGATGGATTTGCTTATTACTAGCTTTTTGCTTTACGAGACTTTAATTGATTGACCGTCAATGTAGATTATTGGGATGTTTTTATCAGTTGTTTAAACTCTCATTCTGACAGCACCCATTTACTGCAGAGGATCCATTGGAGAGCAAGTGATGTTATGTACATTTCTTCAAATCTCAGATGGCCTAAAGTTGAGTTAATTTTCAGCAAATTTTCCATTTTGGGTATTCCTTTAACAAACCCCTCTGTAAAGACCTTAAGAATATAGGAATAAAACTGGATACTGGATTTGGTTCATTTAAGTGCTGCTGAAGTGGAGATTTCTGGCTCAGTGCATAAGAAAAAAACTAATTTAAAAACTTGGCCTTTAAAGATATGTACTGTGATTGCAATTTACAGATGCAAATTATAAAGTGTAATACAACACTTAAAGTTTCCAAATTGTGCCTTAAGTGCAAGTGCCTAAAAAGGCAAAACCGTTGCCTATAGTGTCTTGCCAAGACATAGCAAGAGTTTGGCACGAGACTGACTGAGCGAATCCTTCCACTGTTATGTTTTTAAATTCAGACCCGTCTGTATCCTCTCAGCAGGGCCTTGCGCAGCAGATACCGATACCCTTCATCAGTTTCAGCGCTGCTGTTCTGTAGGTCTTGTAAAATGCTTGCTGTGCCACAGAGATAGCATTCCTCCAAATATCATCCTCCGGGGGCCACGATTGGCTGACTCCCAGGGTTCATTGAATGGGCTACTGGGAGTGAGCTGAGGTAGTTGATGAGAGATTGCTCAGATTAATTAGCTCAGCTCATTGTCTTGGCTAATTCAGTCTTCCGCACGACCACGCCTGAAAACGTAAACTGTTTTATAAAAAATAAAAAATAGAAGGGCATATAAATAGTTCCCCCCTCCTCCTCCTCCATCCTCCCTTTCAGATTGCAAACAAATACTATATACATTTTCCAGATTAAATGCAAATGACAGTGGAGTTTTCATATTTGTACTCAGTTAGGAAATTAGCATCTTAATGATGTGAATCATAATGAGCTGGTGTGTTGACTCGCTAATGACAAAGTGTGTGTTTGTCTTTATGAGCAGATAAATTCAGTCTATATCAGGTGATATTTTAAATGTATTTGGGAAGCTGTCATAAAACTACTTTAGGAAAGTTGACTCGTCTGGCCAGTTGACTGCATTGTGTCATGCTATAGCCCATTTAAATATATTTTTAAAACATTTCTAATTATTATGCATGCATATTTCATGACTTCATACTGCATACTTAAGAAACCATGTGTGTGTTTGTGTTTTAGGACCATTTAAAATTAGGGTTGGGTACCTATGTAACCGGTATGTACTAGAACCGAATCACAACGCATATTCCGGTGCCTCATTTCGGTGCCACTTAAATGCCTGAGCGATTGATTGAAATATTTGTCCTGGTTCTCTGAAATGTACGTAAGAAGCATGGGCGTCGCTAGGCCATTTTTAGCGGGGCTATAGCGATTAGCTCCATAAACTGTACACAAATTTCGCCTCAGAGTCAGTCTCCTTTAAATTTCATATGAAAATGGCAGCAGACTTCGTCTCCTCCCCGTCTTTCAGCGCGCTCTTCTATCCGCAAACCACGGTGGTGCAGCGCGAATGGACTCAAACAGAAACAGAGGACACAAGTTGTGTGTTTATCGATAGATTGTTATAATATCTGTATCTGTGCAGTTCTTTGTCATAAATACACGAGGTAGCAATCGATTTCCCATCTACTGTAAAGTTTTCGCTGCGTTCACCCCTCATCACACCACAGCTGTTTCCTCCAGCAAAAATTTAGCCCTTAACACATATGAACGCATACTTTATAAAACGGTCATGTTGCTATTTTCATTTGAAAATGTTATATTCAATATAAAACATATTACAGTGCATGTGGCATACCATTCAGTCATTCACAGAACTGATTAAAGACAGTGACAGACAGCACTCAATTCACTCATTTTAACTAAATATCAGAGTGATTGACAGAGATACAGTAGAAACATTATGTGTGGTTTTGTATTAAATATTGTTTTGTATTAAATAATGACCCAGATCGTGAAATACATTTATTAGCCTTAGAGTAAGGGAAGCACAACTCGGGAAATGAGAGCACCCGAGGAGCATGTGAATGCTATGTATATTTAATTTAAATATTTTAATGTTCTTTAATGTTATCCATCGTTTTTTTTTTTTTTTTGGTCTTTTTTAAAAAAAAAGTATCGGTTCAGTTTAGGCACCGGTACCGTTTTAAAAGTATTGATTTGGCACCGGTATTGTAAAAAACCCAATCGATACCCAACCCTATTTAAAATGAATTCAAGAAGGTAAGAAGGTATTTAGAAATGGTTAAAAAAAAGACAACTAGGGTTACAAGTCCTAAATATATATTTTCCCTTATACATTCATGTTGATTTTAACCTAAAAACTTGTTTTTAATTAAAAGAAAAATGGCCATGCACATGTCAGCAAGTTGTTATGCAAGTCAAAGTTATTTATGCAAATTGGAATGAAAACAGTTCACCTAATATGAATCATAAGCTAATGTACGCAAAGCAAACAACCCTCCATATGCACACAATCATAATTGTATGTCATGCTTGGACAGATATTTTATGTACATATGAATGAACATGCGTCAACATGCTAATGACTTTACAGCGGTGTAGCATATATCTCTGCAGCATCCAGGCTCATAAGGGTCACTCTGCACTCCAGGTTATTCCTGCCTAGAATAGTCCAGAAAGCAAATGACTATGTAGGCATGAACAGCGCGGTTTGATAAATTTATCACATTTCCAGCAAATGAGTGCAGTCAGGCGCACATTAGAGCAGAATGGCAGTGGCATTAAATATTCAGCAGTGCTCTTATTAATGTTCATCCCATCAGCAAAATGCCAATCCTTACCAAGAAAGTGATAGAATGATTATTTTCTACATCCCAAGTCCCCTTACCCTGAAGAAAAAAGAAAAAAAAAACTCTGAAAAGGCCGTCCACGCAGATGGCAGCAAATGTGGTGGGTTTCAATCACAGTCTGATTGCCAAACAGCATTTACTTCTGGAGTACCTGCGTCTACTTGAATCTAACAAACTGCATAGGGGAGACCCAGGCATCTCAGTAACTGTAAGGTATTAAGTCAAAAGTCCAATTCCACAAAAGTCCTTTTTTTTAAAACAAATTCTGTCCATACTTGTGTTATAACTGTGCAGTAAAAAACTGAACAGTATAACCACATTGACAAACATCCATGCAATTATATTACGATCAACTGTCCTACTGTAACATTCAAAAGTTTGGGTCCAAACAGTTTCTGTTTCTTTTGGTTTTATTCATCCAAAATCTTGAAAAAAAAAATCAATGAAAGTATGAATGAATGAATAAATAAAGACATGCACAACTGTTGTCAGAATTGATCATAATAAAGAAATTAAAAAACAAGACGAAATTACATTTTAAATTATATTAAAATAGTAAACAGTTATTTAAAATTTCACAATATTACTGTTTTTACTGTAATTTTGATCAAATCAGTGTAGCCTTGGCGAGCATAAAAGACTTCCAAAAAAACCATAAAAAAATATTACAGACTCCAAAGTTTTGAATAGTAGTGTATAATGATTATGTATTTAATTTATAGATGTTTTCATCAGGGCAGTGCATGTATGTATATTTTGTATGTAAATTTTTATATTTATTTTATTTTATTTACCTTTTCTGTTAGCAGTGGTTTTAATTTAAAACTGCATGCTAGCTTATACTTTTTTAACTTTTTTTCATAATTTCTTCTGTTTTAATTTTAGCTGTAAAATTTACAGCAGGCAATTTAAAGGTAGGTTCTTATGTCTGTGGGTATTTTATTTCAAAATATGAATTCAACATATGTTGAATTAACTCTTTTTATTTTTATTCTTCTTCTTTCTTCTGGGCATTGACTGTAAAAATATCTAATAGAGAACGCTGAGATATTCAGCATAGTAAAAGTGACAACTAGCCTCTGTGTCCTCTCTAAATATTATTTTCTAGCCGGTGCTGTGCATCATTTTGCTGCCACTAGCACACAGCTCCAGGTGAAAGTGGGAACAGCCTTTTCAAAGAAAGAGAAACAGTTTTCCGATGAAAAATCAATCTATCGCATAATGAGGCATTCAGGATTCATGACTGGAAAGTGTTCATGGTCAGAACTGTGAAACTAATTGCCTGTGAGGGGAAATCAGATCATTTTAATTTCTATAGTCAATATTTGACCAGGGTCTTTGAAGTGCCATGACCGTGGGTGCTTTTGGCTTGTTATCCGTGTGGATGCAATGGAATGATTTGCAAAGAGAAAGGAAGAGGACGTGATGAGAAAGAGATCTGAAGAGAAAGAGTGAGGCAGAGGTTAATAACTTGCAGAGAGCTAAGAAAAATAAGTCCAAGTGCTGGAGCCACACGGACCCTTTATATCCATGGAACAGAGCTAATTGCACCATTTGAATAGATTTTGAGCTAATGGACTTTCCTCCCCCTAAAATCTCAGATTTCTCACTTATCATGCATTAGATTAAATGGACCCACTGTACTGATCAAGAAAAGAAACTGCATTTTACAAACAGACATATTTTTCTCATTATGCTAAAGGATGTGGTACACCTATAGCTGCCAGGTTTAAAAAAAATCTGAAAAGGTCATATCTGAGTAGTTCCGCCAAGCTTCATGTCAGTGGTGTATGAGTAAAACCTATCTAACCAATCTGTCTATCGATCTAAACTGTGTGTGTGCATTATATAATTTTATATATAGTATTATAATAATAAAACATGAATAATTGAAACTGTTTATATAACACTACAAGATTTTATAAATTTGTCAAATTGTTGTAAGACATAACACTGTGAATATCATATGATTATAGATTAGAAAGTTCTGCAGGGGATCTAGCAGAGTTTCTTTCTCTGAACTTAATTGGTCACAGTCAGAAGCACCTGTGATTTGGGTAGCTGAAAGTTGAAACTCTCTTGAGAATATTATTCTCATATTCAGATCTTATTTAAAGAGGTATTCTGCTGTTAGTGAGAGCTGTACTTTGTCTAATATTATTCAAATTCAAAGTAACTCAAAGAAGACAATAAATCTGTTTCTCAGTAATAATCATACTTGTATTCTCTTCATTGGTGTGACTGTGTTTAGAAGAAGCAAACATCTATGTCTCGGTCTTGGGTTGTTTATTTAAATGCTCTTTGCTCTGCATGTGCTCAGAGAGATCAGTGAAAGATGGTTTGATCCCGAACTGCTATTTAAAGCAGCGAGTAAATGGCATTTGAAGATCTTGTCAATATTCCCAGGAATAACCTAAGAGCTTTATTCAAACCAGAAACCTCAAATCCCTCTATTTGGAGTGTTTTGTCTTTTCTCAAATTACCGTAGACTGTATGAAATAATACTTTGATCTCCTTCTTTGCACAATGACAACATCTTTAAACAAGCTTTCATCTTAGTATCATTGATCTATAAAGTGTACCTTGTATGCTTTGATTGTTTTTGGTCATTTTTTTTATAAGGTTATGAATTGCAAATTGATTGAAATAAGGTGGTCATTATATATTGCATATATAAAAACAGAGCAAATAAATGTACATAATGATTTGTGTAATGTAAGGTTGATATTATACGTGGTAGTATAATTGATTCATCTTTCTTCTTAAGTGGATATTATTACTGTATCTCTGACTTGTATTCTCACCTGTTTCTTTTTCAGAGACAAATTACCCCATTCAATTTTTATTTTTATTGCATTTTTAGAAGATAATGAAGAAAGAAATGTCTTCAAACTGTTAATGAGCAGAGCTGTGCGCTAACAAATTGAGAAAAGACACCATTACTTGTGACTGAAAATTATATCTTGCCCTGATAATAAATGTCAGTGATAGTAATGATGGATTTTACACCATTCAGAAACGTAATTTGTGCTAATATCTGACTCGCAGTATATTTTGCATTGAGATCTCTTCCTGATTCACCTCAGGTCCAAGTTGTATCTCAGAAGCTGACTATTTTATTTGTCATCATATAACTGTTATTAATTATTGTGTGATTGTGCATTAGGAATTGAGAGCCCATGTTCATTAGCTTGTGGATCCCTCTGTGGATCTAGTAGTCACTGCAATGATGCTCTGAATCTGTCAACATATGGACTTTCTAGCTAGGCCTGCTGTAATGAACGGCATGTCAGCACGTTTCTAGAGGGCTGACGGTCCCGTGGCCCGTTTAACCTTTACCCAGATGACAGAGCAGCATGTGGAACCATGGCCTCGCTTCTCCTACCAGGCCAGACTCATAAATCAGGTGCCAGACCGCTACAAAGACTCATGTTTACGTAGATCGACCTGCATCCATGCTGTTTGAAAAGCTATTTGAGAGGATTGGGAGTGAATTAACCAAAGCTAGAGCTACTTGGTAGAATAAGCGTTTAGTGAATAGGTCACTGCTTGCTGACCAGTGAATAGATATAGTATTAGGCAATCTACAGTATGTGTACAGTCTGGCTGTCCCTCACTGATTGCTTCTGTAGATTAACAAGTCAGGACCAAGCTGTGTTTTTGTAGACCGCCATGAAGGCGAGGGTGACAGTGCTATTCAAGAGTCTGAATTATTTCTGTGAGTCCACACAGCATATGACGTGCAATGTCCTCCCCCTCAACTGCACTGTAGGTCGCCTTTGTTATCAAAACTTCCCCCGCTTGATTGCCTCCGATCTGATTCTAGATCAAGTCAGTCATACTGAGTGGGAGTAGACAGGTCTCTTCACTTAACAAAGATGAGCTAATACAAAGCCAAAAATACAGTGAGATCGAACATCACAATGTTTTGAAAGGGTCTGTGATAAATCTTTGAAGTTACTCAGCATATATAATTTTCTTAAAAAATGTTTAAATATATTTTGCAGGCACTTACCTCAGAAGAGGCAGTCTTAGAAATGTATTACCTGCATTTAAAGTAATAGTTCACAAATAAATGAATGTGCCAAATCTGTTTTGTTTTTTTGGAAGAATCGTTAAATAGGGGTCTAAATAATACTGAGGAATTGATAAATGTATTTAAAAAAATTAATATGTCAGTTATGTACCCAACATGTGAATAGTTTTAAGATTTTATAATTAATGCTTAATTCTTCATCAGTTACTAATATAGAAATAATGAAATAGAAAATGTATTTGGGGTTAAGAAGTGGTTGAAAAATCTTTATTTCTTTATTATAATGTATTTTCAATTTGCTTATCTTCATTATTATTTAAATTCAAGTCAAGTCACATTTATTTATTTAGGACTTTATACAATATTGTTTCAAAGCAGCTCTACAGGGATAAAGTTTTTTTTTAATTATTATTCCACTTTTTAATTTTTTTTTCTTTTTTTACATTGATTTATTGATTGTTTTTCCAATGATTTATTAATTTCTCAAGTGACTGAGTATGACATTGAGTATGACCCCTAAATTGGTAAATATAGCTATTTTAGTAGTGATAGCATTTGTTATGGGAAAAAAGGCACCATAAGAATAGTTTATATGAAATACGAATCATATACTATAGTCTAGTCTAAGTCTCCCAAAGGGTAACAATTTGTTTTAATGATCCCTGTTAGACATTCTGACTAGTAACTTTGCAACTACATGTCAACTACCAGTCATTAGTAGTCTGTATGCTTAATATCTGCTAACATTTTATTTTGATAGTCCCTCAACGGACATTCTACTGTAACTGTGCAACTGCATGTCAACTTAGAATGTCTAAAGGGCACCATCAAAATAAAGTGTAACCTTCTTGTGCCATATGTTAACTTTGTGTAAGGAACTGACCAAAAATCTTCATCTCAAGATCTCAGTTAGTTCATATATGCATCCAAAGTCAGAAATGGTAATTTAGAATGACATGACATTACATGTTATTTCTAAGTAGACTGTTCCTGTAATAATTAAGAATCCCCACCAAAAAGAGTTTGCATACATACAGATTATGTTCTTTAACAACTGACAAAGGTAGCAAAACAAATGTCTTTCAGCCAGAGGCGAAACCGACTCTTCTGTCATACACCACTATGCTTGCCTCATAAAATCCCAAGCTCATTAGCCAGACAAGTGCATCAGTGTCCATGTTAGTGAACAGAAGGTACCATATAAATAGCTGGGTCTGCTTGAGTGGGAGACTAGAACTGTCCTCAGCAGCAGATTGCTTTGAGGTGGGGGGACGGTGGGAGCTGGGGTGGAATGCAGGCAATTTCCCCCCACTGAGGGAGAGTATGGTGCTGGTGGAATGTGGATTTTGATAAGACGGTATGCCTGTGTGAGTGGTACGTCTGGCTGGGCAGATATAGAAAGAACAGAAGGGTTTTAATCTGGGGTAGTGAGCTGCAGCATTAGCAGCTGGGGCATGCTATAGCCCGCCGTATTTTGCCACACAACACAAGCGATTTTTTTCGAGGCGTAGGAGATGCAGTGTTTGATTCGCTGAGTGGTCACAGATATTGGGAATGGATCTCTCGAGGTATCGCTCACCCACACACTTGTCTTGTCCTCGTTTAATTACTCTACTGATGGGAAACTGTTTGAAAGTTAAAATCTAAAGCAGTGGTTCTTAACTTGACTGGTGTGGGTCATTCTTGTTATGCAGAACCTTTTGATCTCAACTGAAACTTAAAAAATTAACATGTCTTGAAGTGTAAGGAAGTATTTCTTCTTAGAAGACGTTCAGAAATATGCTCAGGCATTTAAACTTTAATTGTAGCTTGATTTTTACACAATGGAAAGGAACTGAAACTGATCCACTAAAATAAAGGATTTAGAGTTAACTAACTTGAGGGTGTCAACTTAATATCGTGATAATATCATAATAATTTATGTAATTGTATCATATTGTATATGTTTTACAGTTCATGTAAGCTAATGTAGTTATGTTGTGAATGTACAGTAAATGAATGAATTGAACTAGGTGTAACTTTCATGTTGAAATAGATATAGATGTGGACATAGATGTAACGTTCAACTTTCGAGATGTCAGTTGTGATGGATTCACTCTAAAACTCAGTCTCATGACTTATTGTACTTTTTTCATTTTAGTTCTTTGGGGACTTTGCACATTGTTTGAAGGTCATTTGAAACTAAAACAAGGATTCATGGATAACAGATAAAAGAGTGAGCTCACATAATTGTCAATGGACTGAAATGAGATAATATTAGATATCACATTCTTTAAGCAGCGGAAATTTGAGTAAATATGAATGGGATGCTGATATTCATTATCAGTGGAGTGAACTTGTGAAGCTTCAATAGTGTTAAGACAGGTCTATAATTCTGGCAAGTCAGTTTCTTGAAGCTGTTCCATTTTCCTCTTTGCTACAGCATTTTAATACATCAAGCAATGTTCAAAAATAGCATTTTGGAGGAAACTTTCTTTATAGATTCTCAAATTGCTTAGTTATCCTGGTTCATAATTTTATACGGCTGTCAGTTTTGAGTTTTTCTCATTTATAGAAACACAGAATTGCTTACAAAGAAACGTCCCGGGTTACTTTTATTGACTTTCACAATTGTGGCAATTGCATAAATTCTGAACTTAAGTCCATTGCCTTCCAATATGCCACAGACCTTTGAAAGAAGTGAGCTCAAAGTTATGAATGACTATCTGCAAGAGCCATCTTGACAAATGAAGATTTATGGACTGTTTTTCCCCATGAGAGGCATTACATCTTTTGGGGGGAACCATGATATCATCTGTTTTCATTAGGCTGAAAGCTTCCCTGAACTCTAAGCCCCCTTCACCAATATTTAGATTTAATAGTAATGTCCCATGTGATGGGATGTATAAAATGTCAAACGGTAAAAGTAAATGTACGGTCAGTCATCAAAAACTCAGTGTTATAGGTTGCTTTTTTTTTATTCCCATTGCTGCATATGTGGTTTTCTATACAATTCTTTCATATATTTGATGCTTTTTGCCATATAGCTAGAATATAAATTATGTTCTTGGAAGTAATGTCCTTGTAATATAAATAGACTCACACAATCAGTATAGTATAGGACAGGGGTAGGCAAGTTCGGTCCTAGAGAGCCGCAGTCCTGCAGAGTTCAGCTCCAATCTCTAGGACCGAACTTGCCTACCCCTGGTATAGGAAGATGCCAAAACATTTCAGTGTGTGGGTGTATATGTATATTCATACAAAATTGTGTCCATCTGTGTTGTGCCAGCTATGGCGCACTACACTGTACTTAGGATTTCTCAAAAGCAAGCATAGTTTACTATTATATTTTGAATTTCACAGTGAATATCACAAGTGCGCATTATTGCTGTTTTATTTCTAGAACACCAAATAGGCCAGTTAAAAGTTTGTATGTTTCTTTGGACTGTCACACTTAAAGCAGTACCAACTTTTTAATCATTCATGCTTTATTATGCAGGTTAAATTAGTTGCATTGTAACATTTAAAACAACTGACATTATGTAACATTTTATTTGTGCATTAGACAAAATCCTATAGACTTTTAATATCAGGCATTTATCAGTAATGAGCTATCAGATTATTGACTTTTTGAGGTTGATGATTATTAAATATAATTGAGGCATAATATACTGTTATGGACGTTATGTGAGACTCCTCTCACAGAAATCATTGTGTAAGACTTGTAATGCATCATAATATCCATTATTTACCTTTTTAGAAGTCTCAAAAATGATAAAGATCATTGCAATACTACATGACACCAAGTATTTTCTACACATGTTTCAAAATCTCACATCTGACTTCAAAGGTGTCCAGTTTAAATTGGTCGAACACCCTACAGATCCACAAAACCAATAAATGACCTCGCTGTTTGACCTGTGTCTAGTTCTCCAGTTAGAGAAATTGATTGTCTTGACATCTTCATCTCCATCAAGTTCAGTTGTGTTGTGGTTGAAGTCCCTAAGCAACGTACAAGACCTCATAACCCTGTTTAAATATCTTTATTAAACCCATCCGTCTTTACTCTCATCCTAACATGTTACTCTCTCAGATGCGATCGTATGTAACCACGGCAAGCTGAAAACAATCAAATAAGCAGAGGAACTGCACCTTCCCTGTGGAATCACATTATCCTTTAACACCCGAGGACTTTTAATGAGGAAAAAAATCAATTGACTTGAATCTATGACTTTGAATATCGCACTCTGATTAAGGAAAGTACTTAGAAAAGATGAATTTTCACTTACAGAATAACATGATTTTATTGGCTCATAAGCTCCCACTCTGACTGTATATAATGAATACCCTGAAACAGATGCTACTGGAGCAGATCAAACCCTCCAATCAAACCCTAAGCAGTAAAGACACCTCGTTTTTCATGATTCCCCACTGCACTACCTCTGTGGCAACGCTGAGTGTTTTTATTTATTCCTCCCTTGCTTTACCACCCTTTAAGTGCTTAATGGGACAGACAGACAGAAAGAGAAAGAAGAGAGAGACTGACGATAGACAGAAACAGAGAAATCTCATCATAGAAATAAACGAGTATGAGTATGAATGAGCATATTTGGCTAAATGTAATTACCGGATTAAAAGGAGGGGAAATGCACATTAGGAATAAAGCAACATTAGAGGCAGGGGTGTAATGGTGTCTTTGTGGAAATGTTTCATGTTCTTCTAGCAGTGGATCAAAGTGTTTTTTTTCCCTCATGGTAAAACGCGATTTTGGTAATTTTCTACCATGTTGGAAGCACTCATTTGACATAAGAAAGAAAAATGAAATATAGACTGCCCTCTCCATTCAAATGAGAAAGGCATTACATTCATGAATCATTTAGGATAGTGAATGTTCTTCCAAGAAAAATGCGTGTAAACGTCAAAAGATTTTCTAGAAAATGTTGAAATATTGGTGTTTTTGTCCTATGAACCTTTACAGCCGAATTAAATACTGTATTATTTTGAGGAACATCGGGGTTATGTGATAATAATTCCTGTCTGAAGCCAAATCTGTGAGCTTAAAAGCGGGAATTAATCCAAAAGTCCTTCTGGAAATTACGTTTTATACCGTACAGTAGCAGCATAAGCTTTGATCGTAATTCTGTCCATATTCAGACAATCGACTAAAACTACAGAGTTTCCTATCTTGCCTGAACCAGTACATGAAATCACTGCTGAAGTCCCCTGTTAACTCAGATGTTCTGTAAATGTTGAAATCCCATCCAAACAGTACTTAAGTCTTTGCCGTCTCTGTACTGCCTTTGAACATTTTATGAAACACTTGAGGTCAAAGGTTTGATGCTGGAACACTATTGCCTACACAAGGATCTTTCATTTTCTGGACAGTTTTCGGTTAAACCATCCTTTTAATCCTAACTCGTATGACAGGCTGGTTTTTGACCCTGTCAGTATGGTGCCTTTTAAAGTGTGCAGTGTGAGCTGGTTGGTGGCTGGGAGCTTAAAGACAGAGGAGTTTGCTGCCTGTTCTCGGGCCAGAAGCAGAATGTCCAAGCGATTTAAGCCCTGATGATCATCTAACGAGCAGCAGAGAGTGGAGCCTCCCGACTGTTTTGGCTGCGGGCAGAGTGAGGAGATAGATTTGTTCCAACTCACGCAGTAGTCGAAAAAAGCAGTTAGCGAAGCCCTTGGGTATGGATGGACTCTGAACGGAGCTGCTGTTCCTTTTAAAGAACTCAAGCGCCACTGATCTCCAACAACCTTTAAAACCCGGTCCCGCGGTCTGATATGCAAGTAGCAGTTTGTATGCATGCTTTAACTCACCCCAAGACTGTAACAGAAGATCTATAACATTGTACAGTGATATTAAGTACAAACAAACTGATTTGGAGTCTCACTGAAGATGGATGAATGTCCTGTGAAGTCCACCAAAGCATGAATGTTATCCATACACAATATACATTAAGGCAGTACTGGGAGATTCTGTGCCATCCAACCTCACAGATCCAAATCATTTCGCTTGTCCAGCAAGAATAATGAAATTCAGACAATAGTAGAGTGTTGGCTTTATTCAGGGAAACTTTGCCAAGAGAGCACAAAATGGTGATTTACTTAGTATTTAATGCCTCACTTCCCATGATGCAGTTTGTCAGAGATGCACAGTACTTAGTGTTTCATATAAAAGTTTTTTTTTCTTCTTTCCCAAGTTACTTTTCATTGCATAAACATTGTGTGTACAGCACCAAGTAATAAAAGAGGTTTATTCCATTTAAATCCGAAATTAAACAGCTGTGATTTACACCTCAATATTCTGATTGGCTGTGTCAAAAATGTTAAATCAATAGCCTCAACATTTCCCTTCCCATAAAAGGAAAATGCTTTATTCCAAGCCTTTTACTATGTTTTGTTTGTTATTTCACCTTTTTAATATGGTTGGCTAAACATTTGAAGGAAAAAAGAGATTATTCTTTTTTTAAGAAGCAACTGGGTCATGTGTGAATTTACATAAGATTTAGGAACGTAGGTCTTTTAATCTATTCTCTAACAGTCTTTGAAGTTTATGACAAGTTTAAAGGTTAATATTATTAAAACAAAACTGCAGTGTCCTAAGGATATTATTCATAGCCATTTATAAATATTTCAGTCTCACTGTGAGTTCATTAGCATAAACAAAAGAAATTCTTTCCATGTGACGCACATTAGCTGACGCACACATTTTTGAGCAAATACCCACACATACTTTTAAAAACTTCTCTGCATCCTAACATGTTGCTGACCTAAACGATTTTCTAAATGGAGATAACCAGCAGCTCTGCTAACACACGATTTCCTTATGCAGAGTGTGTGTTTCGTCAATGCCTCTAAATATATGTTCTGTAGCATGCTGGTGACTTATAATGTTGGTGATGTCTGGATGCCCCCAAGGAGTGGTTTGACGAAATGACTTTTTTGCATGCACACATGAGCATCGGGGATTATTCTGGAGCTTAAATAAAGCGAGGAAGAAACCCAGTGCTTTCACATCAAGAAATAATGTGCAATAATATGAGCATTCGGAGAAGACAGGTTCAGATTTAACTAAACATTGCCATATCAAATTAGTTTTACACTATGTTTTCTATATTTTAGTCATGTTGTCATAAGCACTGAGGGTTTTTTTTTTTCAACCTGGTCTCATAAAAATACGTACCTCTGGGTACTTTTCTGCAACACTGTTTTTACGTACCTTAGTGCACGTTTCGCCACAGTTTCAAAGAGAAATGTCCGCTCAGTGGCGCTAAAACACGGGTTCAATACGTGAACCCTGGCACGTTTTTATTACGTTGATATAGGTACGTATTGCTGTGTTTTTATTATGTTGCTTCAGGTACGTATTGCGGCGGTTCAGGGGCTGTCGCTAAAAGTTAATGCTCTATCGTGTTGGAAGTATGCCCTACACCAAACCCAACCTTAAACCTACCCGATAGTGTTAACAAATGCAAAACTGATATAAAAATGCATTTGTTGATGCAACTGTGAACTTCCTTATATGCAGATTTGAACTGTTTTTTCGAACCGTAGTTACACAGGATTCGAACCAGAGCTCGTCGCCTCTCAAGTACGTCTCTGTACTCCGAACAAATCTACCATCTAGGAAAACCTGTAGATATGAAGCTGGATATGTGTGATGCTTACATTCAAAAACATCAGTTTTCAAATCTCCCAGCATATTAAATTTTTTTTTTAAGTCAATACAATATATTCTTCAAGTAATTGTGCGAAAATTGCACTTTATTAATCGAAACTCTGTAAATTTGTGTGAAAAGGAATAAAAGGTGTCAGTTTTACTGAACCTAGTGTTCATTTCATTTGGAAACTGCATTGATATGTACTTATTGGTACGTATGTCACGTCTCGCGAAAATGGAAGCCTTGCACCACATGGGAAAAAAAGTATTTGTTATTTTAGTAAATAAATTATTATAGGGTTGAGTCCAACCTTTGTTTCTCTGTGTAACAAAACAAATACACTACTACAAATATAAATGTTTGGAGTTAGTAAGACTTTTTTAAGATTTTTATTTTATTTTTGTGGAATCCAAGGCTGCATTTGTTGCATCAAAAATGCAATAAAAAGTGTGAAGTATTATTACAATTTGATGTTCAAGAAATATTTCTCATTATTATCAACGTTGAAAAGAGTTGTGCTTCTTTAAATGTTTTGTGGATTTTTCCTCCAGGATCCTTTGATAAATAGAAAGTTCAAAAGAACAGCATTTATTTGAAATATAAATAGTTTGTAACATTATAAATGTCTTTACTGTCATTGTTGAAAGATTTTATGTATCCTTGCTGAATAAAGAATATTCATTTATTATACAGTATTATATCTCAAAAAAATCATCAGTTGTGTTTCAATATCACAAAAATCACAAAACGAACACCGTGCATACAGTGAGTGCTGAAAACTTCTAAAAATGTTATAAGATGATATGTGTTATAAGATCTTTCTTTTCTAACTTATGCTTATTTCTCTTCTCTTTGGTCTCTTTAGGTTAACGGGTTTCCAAATCCCACCTCCCGTCACAAGCACTGGATCTGTATTCTCCTTGAGACTCACCAGTGACTTCGCCGTGAGCGCGCACGGCTTTAAAATCTATTATGAAGGTAAATATTCCAGTCCATTCTGTTTTGTGCTATGTCTTGTTACACTATATTGTCATTTATTGTGCATATCAGATGAAATCTGCGGCATTAATTAAGAGCCGCTCTGCTTGGCGAGTTAAGGGTTACCCTGCAATCTGTGCCAATCATAATTGTATTTATTAAACCTCAATGAAGAGGTGGTCTCTGACTACAGACCTCATCACTCCCCATTAAACTTCATCAAATTACTGTCTGGAAAATAGTTTTTTCTTGTCTTTTAGACACTTGCATCAAATTCCAGGAAGATGGCACAGAGCATTATATCACCTTTTATTTCATTAATTTTGCTTGTTAACTAATGGATAGTGAAGTGTACATGACGTCTATCTCTTTAGTGCATTAGTCTTGGGTTTTTTCCAGTTGCTTGGCTGTGCTTTAGAGCCTCCTAGTAGGGCTGCACGATAAATCGAAATGGAATCGAGATCGCGATTCGACAGAAGCTGCGATTGTCATGCGTATCTTTCAGTGAAGCACGGTTCTGTGATCAGCAGTAAATCTCCATCCAAAGGCCAGAGGGCGCTCTCGCGCTGAAACTCCAAATACCCCTCGCAGAAGAAACCCAGAAAATGCCTATCGCTGCAGCTGAGTAAACAGAAGATTCAGCTGCTTTCATTGATTCAACGTGACTAATAAACACACGACTACAGCAATATACGGTTTATCTGAGTATTTATTTTTATAATTTTCATTAAAATAAAGTATATTTATAATGCAATGCCTTTATCACTGCTTAAATACTATGAAATATGTTGCGTGCCTTATTTTAAGAAGCCACATCATCTCACAGAAGGATTTATTTCAAACACTCGACTGACGTTATGAAGTGAGTTTGGAGTAAAAATATTTTATTAAATGTGTTATTTTCACATGCTTTCAGATGGAGCAGCATTTACTTCACAGAGCCGTGGTTCACTGAGAAGCTATGCAAACAGCTGTCATTATCACGAACGATTTCTTCGATTTCATAATCGCGCAATAAAATCGATTTTTTGCATAGCTTGTCAGTGAACTATGGCTATATGTAGTAAATTCTGCTCCATCTGAAAACACGTGATGATTATTTCCTGCTGATTACAGAACCGACTTTTTTAACAAAATACGCATGACAATCGCATTCGATTAATCGTGCAGCCCTACCTCCTAGTCTTATTTAAGAAGACATACAGGCTAAGGATTGATTTATGCTAAATAAATAAACTAACAGACTTTGCTCTGTGAACGTAAAGTTATATGAAATCATCCTTATATGCTTTTATAAGATGCATCATAATGCATATTTATGTACAGCAGAGTTGGATTTTTAACTTCTTTCCTTATCAGTGCATTTGGCTGCTGGATTAATGGGAGGAAATACGTTCACTACACATATTAGCTTTGGGAGTGAGGTGGTAGGAGGGAGATGGATGAGTGTGGTCTTGTTCGTGTGTAGCAGAGCCGCTCTGTGTGTCTTTCATTGTCTGATCTGAGTCACTTGAAGTAGGCTGCGTCAGGCTGAAGCATCATTTACTGTGCCATTTCAATGTCTCGGCCTGGTTGCCTTCCCTTCCTTTTTATTCATTTTTTGGATCAAACTGTACAGGGAAAAAGGCCAGATTAGACTTTGCCAAAAAAAACATCTAAAAAGAAAATCCAGACCACTTCTGCAAAAGCATTCTTTGGACAGCTGAAATTAAGATCAACCTGTACCAAAATGACGGAAAGAAAAAAGTATGGAGAAGACTTGGAACAGCTCATGATCCGAAGCATACAACATCATCTGTGAAACATGGTGGAGCAGTGTGATGGCATGAGCATGCATGGCTTCCAGGGGCACTGGGTTACTGGTGTTTAGTGATGACGTGACAGAGGACAGAAGCAGCCGGAAGAATTCTGAAGTGTATACTCTGTGCCCAGATTCAGCCAAATGGAGCAAAGTTGATTGAACAGCGCTTTATAGTACAAATGGACAATGACCCAAAACATACAGCAAAAGCAACCCAGGAGTTTTTGAAGGTAAAAAGTAGATGGCAACTCCATAAAGCAATGGCCAAGTCAATCGCCTGATCTCAACCCGATTGATTATGCATTCCACTTGTTAAAGACAAAATTAAAGACCGAAAGACCCACAAACAAACAACAACTGAAGTCAGCTGCAGTAAAGGCCTGGCAAAGCATCACAAATGAAGAAACCCAGCCTCTGGTGATGTCTATGAGTTCCAGACTTAAGGTAGTAATTGTCTGCGAAGGATTCTCAACAAAATATTAAAATGAACATTTTATTTATGATTATATTTATTTGTCCAATTACATTTGAGCCCCTGAAAATGGGAGGACTGTGTATAAAAATGGTTGTATTTCCTAAGCATTTTATGTTATATTTTTGTTCAACCCCTTGAATTAAAGTTTAAAGTCTGCACTTCAATTTCATCTTGATTGTATTCTGTTGGCATACATAGCCAAAATTATGAAAATCGTGTCAGTGTCCAAATACATATGAACCTAACTGTACACCCCTGCACTGGTTAGCCTCAACCACTTATTGTCTTATTGGTTCAAAATTACACTCCACATGGCCATATCATTATCTATGTTTGATTTTCTGTAATTTTGTCATGTTATTCTGCATTTTTGTCCTCGGTGTGGACAGACAAATTACTCTCCTCTTGAAGCTTGTCGCATCACACCTGGTTAGGGCACATTGTTACACCAGCCTGTCTGGTTACATTGCAAACAACTGAAGCGTTCATAACTTATAATAATGTGCTGTTTGTATTTTTGCACAAATCCAAAATCAGGAGATATTCAAAATCAAGGGAAATTCAGCTGGAGATGTGAAGTGCGTGCTTTAGGCTTCTTGTGTGTTTACATAGTCAAATGTTTCATAACGTGGACAGCATTTGGGAATGGATAGCCTCATCAAGCAGTCTGTCCCAGAAATGCTAGGTTGAATAAACTTCCATGCAGAGCAGAGTTCCTGGTATGACTGGTAATGATCTTAATGATTCAACATGGGCGGATGGATGCTGAGGTTGGGGAGATGTAGCTGTATGTCAATGGCAATGGTATTGGCAATAGACGAGATATCAATGGGAATGTTTCTATAGAGGATGTGGTTGCAATATTCACTACTGTGACTTTGGCGCTTAAAAATTTTGGCCCCTTTTAGATCACTGGATGGTTAATGTAGGAATGTATGCCAGCTGTTTTTCATCAAACATTTATGTAATTTTATATTACAAGCAGTAGCACTGGGTTCAGCTAAAAACTCAATGTTCACTTGTGTTGTGTACGGTCCCACTGGACCTCTCTGTCCCCATTTCCTCATCTGTCTCAGAGTTAAATTTGGCAAAAGCATGCTAAATGGTAGGCAGTCTTCCAAACAATTAATAGAGATTATTTTTTAAAGGCTCTTGTAATAGTTTTCTCTAGGGTCCACTGGTATTGTTGGTAAAGTTTTTTTTTCTATTTTCTTTTGAGGGGCCAAACATAATTTAACCAAATTACAATTAAACTGGCAATGTTTTATTGTTTATTTACTTACTTACTTGCTTGCTTACTTTTTCCTCTGTGCTTTTAATCTTAATACTAGTAAATTTGCATGTGAAATTATAAATAATGGGCATTTATTAATAATTGCCCATACCATTTTGTATTTGTACACACATTTCTTCTCTTGAAAAATGTTCACCTAATTCACAACATCTGGATGCACATATTAATTTTTCTTAACTTTCTACACTCTAAAAAATGCTGTGTTGTTTCAGTCTAACTTTGGGTCAAATATGGACTAACCCAACTTTTGGGTTAAAAATTTAATATAACAATTTAATCCAACAGCTGGGTTAGTCCATATTTGTTATTCAGAGTTGGGTTGAAACAACCCAGCATTTTCTTAGAGTGTACACTCTAAAAAATGCTGGGTTAAATACAACCCAGTGCTGGGTAAAATGGGAAAAAACCCAGCAATTGGGCTGTTTTGACCCAGCGAAAACAGCTCAATTGCTGGGTTAGTCCCTATTTTACCCAGCACTGGGTTGTATTTAACCCAGCATTTTTTAGAGTGTAATGTTAATGAATTTGAAGTATTTTAAATAAGCAACCATGTGGCCAGTGTTAGTCATTTGTTCATAACACTGATGCTAATTTGACTCGTTTTAATACAAACGTATCTGCCGGCAATCTTGCGTTTCAGTTATTGACTGCAGTGACAATTATCTCAGAGGACTTTAATATTACTGCAATATTATTGATATGTTAACATTACTTGTTGCAGTGTTTGTCTTTGTCTTTTTTTTTTTTTTCTTGAGGAGGAGGAAGTTTGGAGTTCTAAAACTTCAGTTTTTCTTTTTCTTTCTTTCTTTCTTTCTTTTTTTAGTAAAATGTCCTATGTCATCTCATTGGTCATTTTAATTATTTATTTCTTGTTCCTTTTTGGGATTGCCAGTATAATGTTGTTGTTGTTATTCTTCTCCAGCACTAAGATCTGAATGTTTTTACATGTTGCATCATTATTTTAGCTACCCTGGTATTTAATGAGCAGTTCCTGTCGACTAGTGAAAGTGTGTTTTGGGATTAGTTTCCATTTTATTCTGCTGCGCACATCACATGGATCCAGATATTCTAGTCTTCTTGCACCATGGACCACCACCGATTGCATGATTCTCTCCAGGTATCTCCTTCTACCTCTTACGTTCAGATGGGAAATGTTGAATACGTTTAAAAACAGATGACGGAAGGACAAAAACATGCACAAACAGCTAAAATAACTTACAAATGTTTCCTGAAGGATTTTGGAATCATTCTTTTCAGACCGTGACAAATAGACAGTTATCTAAGGGTGGTGTGGGTGTAGAACATGTTGATTTCAAAGACACTGCTCTGTCACCAGGGAAACTAGCTTCTCTGAGAGGAAGTCAGCCGTTCTACCCCTGCTCTTGTAAACACATGCCTGGAGCTAATGTGAGGGCCGGCACAGGTAGAATATATTGTACAACATCTGCGCGGAGTCTGGCAACCTCGAGAAGGTTTCTTGAGCTCAACCAAATCACTGTACTTCACTGCTTCGCTCCTAAAGGAGAACCTCTTGTACATCTAAAGGACCTTGTAGACCTTCTGAACATAGAGGTTTTCCTTCAGTATATATAGTATGAATATTAAAGTGTGCTTTATTATTAATGGTGCATGCTAGCTTTATTAAAAATTTATTCTCAACTAAAAGGGATATCTGAGCAAGTGTTTTGCATTCCCTGTGGCCATAAGGTTTATGTTTCTTCATTCATGTAATATTTTTGAAAAACCTCTTCGCCAGTAAGGCTGTTAGATTCCGATTCCAGTTTTTTTTTATTGCAAGTGTTGCATCCAATTTCCACAATTCTAAATAGAAAGAAAGAAAGAAAGAAAGAAAGAAAGGTGAAGTGAGATCTTATAATAAACAGTGAAATATAGACCTTGATTATGATTGATAGTGTGAATGTCAAAATAGTGTTTAGTTGCTGTTTTTTCATATGATTTTATTTCATTAAATTTTTATTTTGAATTAGTGCTGTCATAGTGTTTTGACTTTTTTGGAACAAATCCATCCACCTATCCATAACGTATATATGTATGTGGTAGAATTGTGTTTTTTATTTATTTTTTATTTGTATTTTTTGGCTCACCATATTTAATTTTGCTCCCTCCCAATTAAGTGGGTCTGATCATGTTCAATAGAAATGATCACAGTATGTTATACATCCTAAAAACTGCCCATAGCAACAAGTGAGCAGACTTCTGACCCAGGAATCCAGAAAATGCTGACTGATTTATTTTACATAAGTCTTCGTTTTCATGAGGGTGTCATGATATTATTGCATAGTGCTGACAAGTAGTGAAACAGGACACAGACAGTTTAAAGCAAAAGCCTTTGAGTGATTCTTTCCCACCCTTCTAAACTATCTATTCAATATAGGATGAAGTAGGATTTTTCTTTTCTCTGCACAACATGTAATGAATTTACAGATGCTTGTGAGCACATTCACTTAATCAGGAAGATCTGCGCCATTGCCAAAGGTCCCAGGAAGTCATTGCTTTTTCCCTCCAGATTGTGTTTCCTTTTCAATTTGATGCTTCCTGTTTGCCTGGAATATTTAATATCCTCACTAATGACTATCCACCGCTGGCCTAACACGCATGCCTCCTCCAAGCATTTTTTCAGGTTGAAATTAATTGTATTAATTTATACTGGCATCTAACTTCAGGCTTATTTGTGAAGATCATTTCCCAGCGGTAATGGGGGAGCTGCTGCTTTATTATGAGTGCTTCTGCTGACCTCTTCGGTCTCCTGTCACTTTATTTTGAGTGACAACAGACTGTCTCTCATAGTTTATCATAATTAACAGTGAATTAATCAGAAGATGTTCAATAACCCAGAGTGTAAGCCACCATCTGCAGCTAAAATGTTTTGAGGAATGGACTATTTTGGCACGTGGTAGCGCTCTGATGAAGACTGACAATGGTTATGGGTATTTCTAGAGATATGATGATATCATTAAAGCGTAGGGTTGTGAATGATAGGTTGATGGTTGATGGTTCTCACTGTGGCTAGACGGCTGCATAGTTGCAAATATGTCAATCATGATACAGATTGTGTTTCATTTTAGTTTTGGATGGGGTGGTTTGTTAAAGGTGTGCAATTTGTTGATAAAAAAAAATTTAATTTATTTTATTTACGATGCCAATACCATGTACTGTACCTTTTTTAAAGAAATTAATGCTTTTATTCAGCAAGAATTCATTAAATTAATCAAAGGTGACAGTACCAACATATCTAATGTAAAGATTAATATTTCAAGAATTTTTTGTCTTTTTAGACTATCATTCTTTCTATTAAAGGATCACGGTTTCCACAAAAATATTAAGCAGCACAACTGTCTACAACATTGATAATAATAAGAAGTGTTACATTGGAATGATTTGATTTCTGAAGGATCATGTGACACTAAAGACTGGAGTAATGACTGCTGAAAATTCAACTTTGCCATGTGGGAATGAATTATATTTTAGGATATATTAATAGAAATCTGTAGTTTATGGCTTTTTATGTAATAAATGTATCCTTGTTGAGCATTCAGTAAGAGACTTCTTTTAAAAACCTTTTAAAATATTATATTACTTTTAAGGTTGTCAGTGTTAAGATATTTAAGTGTTTTTTTTACACATTTATTTTAGTATGTAAAGTGTTATATTTTTAATGTTTTGATTTTGCTAGTACTGTAAGAACATAAAAGCCAAATAGCTTTAATATTTTTCACATAATGCATGAAATTATAGATGCCATTATATTTTTGGAAGGTTTAAAACCACTTGATTATTCAACCAAAGATACTAGACTATTTGGTGGCGTAGTTACGACATCTACCAGCAGGGGCCAACGGGGCCGTTCTAACCAGCCAGACCTTGATTGGTCGATTGAGATGGATGAAACTATCTTGAGATTAACCCCAACATTACCGCTCAAGCACTAAATGTTATTTACTCTATCCTTGATGATCCCTTTATTTTGTCTCACACTGAAAATATAAATCTGCCGTGTCTGGGACCGGCAAACTCAGACAGCAGGTGGGACTGGGAGCATCCGTCTCGTACAGCTCCGCAGCACAAAGGATCAGTTGTTTACTTTTAATTGAATCCGCAGGTGATAAACAGCATCTAATCTTCGAGCGTGGATAAAGACCAGTCATGTCAATAATCAAGTCTCTCATCTGAGAGTCTGCTGAGGTATGTCTTAAACACTCTTTCAGAGGGAAGAAGAAGAGGAAAAGAATAAGAAAATATGTCAAAGCAGCCTCCTTTATTTTCAGATCGATGGTTTCTCCAGAGTTCTTGGCTTCTAATCCATTAGCCAGCTTCCCGTTTTAAAAAACACCGTCAAAGCTTGTCCATTAAAATGCCTTGTTCTCATCTTAATAGCCAAGTTCTTGTCTTATTGACTGCACCTTTGTCATTTCCAAACTCAATTGTGTGACATCTGGGTTGAAACTAAGACAAAATGACAATGTTGGTGTCATGTAAATCTCATCTTTCACATTTGTAATTATAGATGAGCTCATTAATTGCTGGAAAATATTGAAAAATACCTCAAGGGACTTGACACAGGCAATTAGCACTGTAGCAGATGCTGAAGTCATCTACATCTAAGTGTTTGACGTGAATTGGGCCTGAAGAAGAAACATAATGTAATTAATTAACGCAGACATAATAATTGCATATACTATATATAGATAATTGTTACCAACATGTTTACATCTGAAACGTGCCACCAGCATATTAATTTTCTTAGAATACTTCAAACGTTGCTGTCTCTTGATATGAGTATCAGAAAATGTGTCTTTCAGTAGATCTGTGTGTGACAGACTGTACAACTGCCACTTTTTGACAAGTTCAAATCCTTTGTGACTATAGATCTTACAGGTTTAGCCAGCATGTGGCTTGACATTCTTGCACAGTCCTTGAGATTTCAGACAAAGCCCATCTCAGTCCTTCAGATTTGAGGTGTTGTGCCAACACAAAAGCTTCTTACAGAATTAATTAAACATGTGCATGCTAATTGCTGCCATCCAATAAAGATTGTTTGCCCTCAGGGCACAAAATGAGATGCACAGTTCAATTGAAAATCTTTACTTGTCTGACTTCGCCAATTTGAAAAGCTGCATGTTGCAGATTACCGGGTGGTTAAGAGAATCATTTGACCTCCAAAAAACTGACACGCTACGTCACGAGATACTTAATTGGTCTAGTCAAAAATGACAAGGATTTTGGCAAAGAAACGTGACAGGAGCCAGCCAATCTGATATACTTAGGATATCAATATTGAAGTCTGGCACTTAGAAGTTGATCACTAAAGAAATCTGCTGCATTTTACAATTTGCACTTTGATTGGCTGCTTACCTTTATTTACATGATGTCTGAGGTAATAACATTTTGTTTAATCTTTTATTAAATGTAAAAGATGTCTTGATGTTGTTGTTGTTGTTGTTGTTGTTGTTTTTGTAAATTTAGATATGTACACTAAAAAGTTGATTTAGTATTGACAGCAAGTAAATAAATGTATAGCTGTATAAAAATGTTTTGTTTTGTTTTTATTTTTTATTTTTTTTGGTTAGGTTAGGTTCTGTTTTGATTTTTTTTGTGTGTGTGTTCTGTTTTGTTTTGTTTGGTTAGATTCTGTTTTGTGTGTTGTGTTGGTTTGGTTTGGTTTTGTACTTACGCTTTGCTATTGTATAGATATTTTTGAGCTTATACCAATTGTCAATGTTATATAAATCATAATGGCCTAATAATAATAATACTAAATAAATAAAGTGACAATATTAATTATAACTAAATATGTGTACTGGTTATAGAAATTGATAAAAATGCTTTAGTGTTATTACAAACTTGAAATGAAAATGTGCAAAAACCAACACTTTATGTACAAATACCTACGCTTACTAGTGAAATCACATCGTTGTTTTTTTTTAACTTATACTCATCTATCACTTATATTCATCTACTGTATATAGATGAAACAAACATTCAGTGCTGCAGATGGGGGGGGGGGGGGAAAAAAAAAATTTTTTTTTAAATATTAAAAAAAAAAACACTACTATACATAATAAATGTAAAATACCATTAGATTAGATATTAAATTGCATAGTAAATATTAATTATACAGTAGTAATAAATTAATATTAAATATTTAAAATCAAATCAAATTTAATTAAATATTAAATTAATTTGGGAAATTGAGTGATCTATCTGACACCCAGTTTATAAAAACAATATTTTTATTGGTTATATCAATTATTGCTGAATGTTCCACTTATTTGTTTTCGATATTTGAACATTTATGTACATTTTTATATTAAATATTACATGTAAATAACATTAGATTAAAGATTAATGACACAATATTAAACAACTAATATTAAATATTGAATACAATTAAAGATTCAAGTCGAATTAAGTATTCAATTAAATTTGGGGGCTGCGGAGGGGGGGGGGGGGAGAAAAACAATATTTTTTCTTAAACTAGTAAACAAAAGAC
The DNA here is from genome assembly GCF_001515645.1 of Sinocyclocheilus grahami. NCBI lineage: Eukaryota > Metazoa > Chordata > Actinopteri > Cypriniformes > Cyprinidae > Sinocyclocheilus > Sinocyclocheilus grahami. The sequence goes on along the minus strand of NW_015505328.1, from coordinate 408,204 downwards.
TATGCATTTCCCTATGAAGTCTCCAGGAGGTCTCTATCTCCCAGCCCACCTGATGTGTTGTAATTAGACAGAAAAATAGTCAGTGCATTGTTAAACATTCAAAGGTCCTGAGAGCAAGTACTGATGTGCTTTTTGTACAGACTGTCTGGCCTTCCTTTTGTCCACAGTTCAGCTGCTCTCATTAGCATGAAAACAACTTCTTCACTAGCCTTGTAGTACTTCCGTGACCTACTTCTAACCAAGGCTTGTTCTTCTGTCTTAACTCCGCACAAGCCTCCTCGCTGGGACGTGTGGGTAGGGGAGGATGTCACCCTTCTCCTCACACATTGTATCCATCATTCTCCATCTGTTGGAGTGGGCCGAGCCAACACCTCAGAGCACACCTGCTGATAAAAGCAGCTGAGACCATTGAAGATTAGTGCCAACTGGTCACAGCCCTTTAGGGCTGCGCTTGGTGCTCTGCTTTCTCAGCTCTCCTTCTGCTGTGCTCTGCTCTTATCGGACCTTTCAGCCCCTCGTCTTGTGCCTGCTGTTGCTATGGTCAATCCATCAATAAACAAACTTGCTGAACAGCAGAGGCTTTGGTAGACACTAGTGTTGCCTCTTTTGTAATCTAATTAGACTCAAATTAACGGAGTGGCTTTAAATGTTTCCTAACTGAGCTTAATTATGCGATGACTGAGACTGAGTCACTTGGTTATTGTGATACTATTCATCTTAGAGTTGTTTTGGTTGAATGAGAGGGAGATTAAATTAAGATTCAATTAATTAGCCACATTATGGTTGGCAATATTTATTGCGACTCAGTATTGACTTCTAGACATTATGCAAAACTTTATAAAACCATTATACAAAATAAGAGAAGTTATGGAATAGAATTTCTGCAAAATAAATAAATAACCCTCAAGTGTCATGTATTTTGGCATAGTCATAATTCTGAGATAAAGATTAAAGTTGTAAATCTTGATTTTTATTATATTGTACTTTATATTATTTTTGTGTATTATACTAAAGAAAATATATTGTGTATTTTATATTTTGTATTGTTATTATTATGAACGTGTGTGTGTGTGTATTATAGTGCTTTATACTATATATGACTTCTAGACATTATGCAAAACTTTATAAAACATAATACAAAATAAGAGAAGTTATGGAATACCATTTGTGCCTCATAAATAAATTAATTAATAAATAATCCTCAAGTGTTATGAATTTTGACAGTAGTCATAATTCTGAGATAAAGATCAAAGTTGATCTTAATTTTTATTATGTATGCAATATTATTTTTGTATATGATATTAAAAATAATATATTTTGTATATTTTATATTATTATTATTATTATTATTATTATATAAACGGTATAATAAAAACCACAATGATTTTATTGATGCAACTATAGTACTATATACTAAGTATATGTAGCACCCCTATGTATATAATGTCTATATAAAATTGCAATATACTGCAAGATCACAATTTTATTTATTTGTTTGTTTGTTGGTTTTTTATATTCATGTATTATCATTATCATTATTATATTTTATTTATTATTATTATTATTATTAATTTGTTTGTTTGTTTTGTATTATGTAAAGTAAGTATGCCAGCTGGTTCTGCTCCAGTCAGCTTATGAAAATGCTGGAGAAAATGCTTGACAGCTGGACAAGTTATAAAATTTTTCTGATACTTTATCCCATCTCATTACCCATCCTAGCAAGATCTGGCAGGATATACTATAACTTCCCACACAATTTACCTCTTGAATCTTGACTGCTCTCCCCCTATTCTCTCTGAAGCAGGGAACAGAAACTGCAGTGCTCAATGCACACGAGTCATTTTGCATCCACCGCTGCTCTTCCCGCATTCAGCAACACTCTCCAGACTAAGCTGTGGATTATACTCCGAGAGCCCTGACTGCAAGTTCTGCAGGGCCTCGGCTGAAGTTTTCTAAAATGAATGTGTCACATTCGCATGAGATTATTTCAGTGCAGATGCATCAAAGAGTTTGCGCCAAGTGTTCATAGACTCTCTCCATCCCCTTAGCTCAAGTCTTAAAAATGGAAGACAGTGTAGTTTTAATATTCCTGCAGCAGCTTGGCTTTGCCTCTGCTTTGACATTTTAATCGCTGGGAGGGAGTTAGAGCTGAGTGCGAATGGTTGTGCTGAATTTGGCTTGGCTCTCTTAAAGGAATAGTTCATCCCAAAAAGATTTTTATTTCTGTTTTTATTTATTTATTAACATGTTGTTCCAAACCCATATAACTTTCAGAGTTTATAGAAAAGGAAAAGGGATGAAGGATTGTGAGCAGAAGGCCTTTAAAGATGCAAAAAGGATGCAAAACAGTAGCTCATACCTATTGTCCAAAGCTATATGATAGGTTTGTGTGAATTAAAGGGTTAGTTTACCCAAAAATGAAAATTCTACCATTAATTACTCACTCTCATGTCATTCAAAATTAAGATATTTTGCATAGACATACTGTATATTAAGATGTCTATGCAGGGTCAGAAATCTCTTGAATTTCATCAAAAATATCTTAATTTGTGTTCTGAAGATGAACAAAGGTCTTGCAGGTTTGGAACGACATGAGGGTGAGTAAATAATGATTTTTTTTTTTTCTGGGGGGGGTGAACTGTCCCTTTAATAGATTGAAATTGTTGACATCCTCCTTGAGATAAGCAGCACTATCAATTTCATGAATGAATCATTATTTTAAATTGGATCTTTTTAATGAACCAATTACTCTGGTTCACAAAACTAGTCTGAATTGGCATCTCGGAAATAATTTTATTATTATCTCGCCTTTCCCTTGTACACACATCATCAGAGAAGAGATGATTTTGAAGAGGACAAGTTTGCCCAAAAATGAAAATTCTGTCCTCATTTACTCACCTTTATGTTGTTCTAAACCCTTATGACTCTGATTTATCTTCAAAATGCAAGTAAAGATATTTGTAATGAATCCTGTGAGGTTTCTGTCCCTCCATTTCAGATCCAAAAAGGTCATAAATGCACTGTAAAATGTATTTATATATGAATCTAGTGGCTTAATCCAAGTCTTACAAAGAAATATGGTTGGTTAAACAGATGAATAGATTTCAGTGGTGGGACAGAAACCTCTCAGGTTTGGAAAGACAAAATGGAAAATTTTGATTTCATAGTGACTTAACTGCTCCAGGAGTGGAAGATTATCAGTGAATAATGACTTCAGTTTAGGTCTGTACTTCACACAAAAATGACTGGAATCTAGAGCACAGGCCATAGAATCAGGCTATATGTTATTTTTTATGGTTTTTGTGTCCTTTTTGAATCTTGAAAGTCACAATCCTTATTCATTGTAAGTGCAAGGAAATTCTATCTTTTGTGTCATACATGGTTTGGCTGACACAAGAGTGAGTAAATGATGACAGAATGTAAATTTTTGTGTGAATTATCCCGTTAAATGGTGGTGTAGTGGTGGTGGTTAAAAAAAAAAGCTTTATTATATGTTTGAGGTGACGTGATGTTGTGGGCGTAGCTTTGAGGAAGTGACTTCAAAGAGTTCTGATCCATTTGCAGGCTGCTTGGCACCCGCTGTTAATGCAATGGATTGGAGGGATGACCTTGTTGGGGAACGTGGCAGAGTACAGGCTTCTTGGTGTGCAGACAAAAAAAATGGTAGCATTGCCACACCATCAATAACAATTACAAAGCTGAGGGGCTGTCGGCTCCTGCAGGATATAATAACACAAAAGATGACATGCCTTGAGCACCAATGATGCCTCTTTTCTTTTTCATCATGGGAGAATATGAGTGCAAGAGGTTATCTGAGGTGCTCTGCCATAATGAATCTAATCATACTTTTAGAATGCAACATGCCAACTCAAAAAGGCCAAATCTTTGTTTGGTCACACTTTATTTTAAGATCCAATTCTCGCTATTAACAAGCCATTGTCTACGACTTTTGCCTTAATTAACTCCTAATTTGCTGCTTATTAATAGTTAGCAAGGTAGTTGTTAAGTTTAGGTATTGGGTAGGATTAGAGATGTAGAATATGGTCATGCAGAATATATGCTTTATAAGTACTACTAAACAGCCAATATGTTAATAATAGGCATGCTTACAAGCAACTAGTTAATATTGGTCCCTATTCTAAAGTGTTACCCTTTGTTTTAATAAATAAATGAGATGATCTCTCCCAAACATTTAAACCACTGGTTATAGTTGTTTGGAATAATTTCCAGCAGCCATTGTGGTTCACAGAGTAAAAGCATTCTTCAATATCTTCTTTTATGTTCAACAAAGATGGAACGTCATACTGGTTCAGAAAGGCATGAGGATGAGTAAATTAATCTCAAGCATACCCCTATGGTGCTTTCAAAACTCTGCAAAGTACCAGTTTTTTGCACATTGTGGTTCCTTGGCTGTTTGCCATAATGGCCAATCTGAATAATATGAGATTATTATCTGATTAACATTTCCTATCTGATCCCCATTACCTAAAGATGTCATCAAAGTATGATAGCAGTCATTTGCAGTTAATAATTGAAGAGCACCTGACTCTGGTTGTCAGAGTGGCAGGGTGTGTGCAGGTTTGCTTTATTTAGTTCGGTTTAGAACAGTGAGAGCGGTGCTGTGAGGCCCCATGCAGAGCTGCGCCACAGGGCTGCATATGTTGAGAGTCTGTGTCAGGTTAACATCTGTCCTAACTCTCGGGAAGACTGTGATGTGAATCCCACTCAGTCATAGTCTGAATGTGGTTGGTGTGTGTAAGTAGGTGTATGTGTGTCTCTGTCTGTCATTAGTGTGGTGTTATGCCGTATGTTTTTCTAAACCCACAGAGAGGCTTTGTCAGCCATTGTGGTGGCAGCATGTTATTGTTCCTCGACAGAATCCATTCAAGGATTTTGTGCACATGCAGACTAGGTCTCTGCGGTATACCATTACCAAAAATCGACTGCAGTATTTTTTTTGCAGTATTTGAGGTTATTTTTTAATTGTGTATTTTTTAAAACATCACATTTAGATTTTTAACAAAAGTAGATTAATTTGTACTCATTGCATGGTGGGAGCTTCAAAGCTTAAGAAGTATGAAATAAAATTTTATGTAAACGTTTTTGCATTCAACAGCAAAATCCTCTTAATTACATGTTTTTTTTTTACTTATATATATATATATATATATATATATATATATAAAAGATTACTGTAGTATTATTACTGTAGTAATTATCACAGAATTGATTTGTGTTTATCTTTTGCATTTAATGTGCATTTTCTATTTTGATACAGTTTGAAGAAAAAAATAACCTTTTATTTATTAAAACCGAATTGAATGTGCGCTGGATATTTACTACACAAATATGACGTTAATCACAAATTATTCACAATAAATTATTGAATGTATTGACAACTCTGGTTTTATTTGCTTTTTTGTTACCTATGGTTTTGATTTGGTTTTGATGCATTTATTTATTCATAGAATGAATAGGATGGTAGTTCTTAATCAGGTGGAAAGTATTGAAATGAATAAATAATCATTAATATATTACAATTAAATCTTACTCTAATCTAAATAAAGCTACTAAAAATCAATCAGTCAATTAATCAATCAATCAATCATTCAAGGTGTACACTGAAATAATACATTTTCTCTCTCAATAATGTTTTTATTAAAGAACATGCAGTTCTTAAAATATCAGGAATGACTAAATAAAATGTTTAGTTATTTAAATGAATAGCAATACTCCCAGTTATTAAAAAAAAAGTTTGAAAACAAGCAGCTTTATCATAAGATATAAAAAAATATTGTAGCCTATATAGGGGGATGGGGGGCTTCAAATATTGTGTTGGACAACAGGGGCCTTCGAGTCAAAAAGTTTGAGAACCACTGGTATAGGACCTCTCTGTTACTCTTTTTTTTTATCACTATTTCTCTCTGTCAGCTTTTATTGTTGCTTGCTCTGATGCCTTTACAGTTATTCTACAGGGTCTTCTTGTAATATATGCTGCTGTCTCGCCTCCATCATGATATGATGCTTCTATACTATACGTTTGGGTCCCGGCTCCTATTTTCATGCTGTTGACTTCAGCAGAGACATTTTCAGTGCAGTGTGCTGGAATGCTTAGCAGACATTGTCAGGCTCCCGATGCATGCAGATGCGGGTCAGACAGGATTAATTAAAGCAGAGTAGCTGCCATGCAGAAAGCTGCTAGTGTGCACACTTACCACAACCATGTCTGAACAAGGTGAGTCTGCAAGCCTTGTGCTATATGTGGCCGATATATTTCTACTTCTCTCATATATTCAAATTCAAATTTCTGGTTGCAGCACTCAGGCTCGGATGTCCCCGGCTCGCCACTCACCGCAGAAGACTTGCCAGCATCCACTTTAGTGGTGGGCATGCACAGCAATGGAATTGCAGTGGCTGTGGCAGAGGCATTGCTTTGATTGATGGCCCCAACTGAGGGAATGACCTTGAGAGTGGCGGAGTAGGTGTAGAGAGCAGCATTCATAGCCTTTGTAATGAAGATCCCAGCCACTTCCCCCATATGGTTGTGTTTGTGGGAGTTTGTATCCACGTGTAGATGAAAGGCACATCAGTCAGAACCACTCCACACCGAGACCAGCGACGTGATTTCTTTTGATAGTAGGTGCTCTCTGTCTGACTTTCCTTTTTCTTAGGCTTAAGGTTGTCAATTTGAATTTTGGGTAAATTAATATAAGTATATGCCGAATTATATTTTCACAGGTGACACTTGATGTTGTGTCTGTGATTATATTTACAGTTTCCACACAAATATAAGGCAGCACAACTTTTTTCAAAGCTCCAAATCATCTTACAATGATTTCTGAAGGATTATGTTACACTGAAGACTGGAGTAATGACTGCTGACAATTCAGCTTTGCCATAATAAGAATAATTAAATTTTAAAATATGTTCCAATAGAAAATAGTTATTTTAAAATGTAATATTATTTCACAATATTACTATTTTTATTGTACTTTTGATCAAATGAATGCAGCCTTATTTAGCACAAGAGACTTCTTCCAACAACATAACAAAAAAATCTTACTTTTCTGTCTGTACAAATTCCAGCTGATAATGAATATTTTTCTTTGGCTATAATATATTGTTACTGTGTATTATTTTGCAGTATAGTGTTACTGTGCAGTATTTGTACTGAAACAAAATGAAAGCCAGTGGTTAAATTTTTTTTTGGGGGGGGGGGATGTTGTCTTTATTATGATCATCTTTTTTTGGGGTCCTTGGCATCAAAGTTTAAAAATTCCTTACTTAGACTGCATTTCATTTGAGTATGTCCTCAGAAGGATGTTTAGTCAAATACAGCTGCACTCTTGGGATTTTTTTTTCAGGAAATTTGTCAGTAAAACCATAACTTGGTTAGAAAGACACACACAAACACTAAACATCGTCTTAGTGCACTTAAGAACTAACACAAAAGCACATGCTCACAATCACACAATTTGTATGGATCATTGAACATACACACAGTGAAAGAGAGTAGACGCATTCACAACACACACACACACACGCAGCGCTGCTCCTGCGGGGTTATCAAAGCACGGGTATCTCGTGGGACAGCTTACACCTGTCTCCTCCGGTTCCATCTGACTGGCCGCTGACTGACGCCGCCTGCTTCCCCACCAGATTTGACATGCAGCTCCAGCATGTGCACGAGGCACAGGAACTAGATCAAAGAAAGGAAGAAGTGCAAAAATCCCTCCTTTCCTCTTTTATGTCCTCTGGCTTTACGATTATTTTCAGTAGCACGTTAATTTAGAATACACACAAATGTAGGACACATCAGTATGTATCATTTATAATATCAGGTGACACACACAGTGGTTGGTTGAATGCTGTAAGAATCTGTATGACTAGATAATTAGAAACTGTAATTATTTACTTGCCCTCATATCATTCTGTCACATCATTCATTCATGTGCTGCATGAAATAAGATATAGTGTATTTAATAATAATATAGTGCTTAAAATAAGATAAATTATAATTAATAATAAGTAATAAATAATAAGTAGAAACAGAGTGAATATTAAAAAATGGAGCCTTGCATTAATGTTCAGCACATGTAACGTCTCTGTTACGTATGTAACCCTCGTTCCCTGAAGGAGGGAACGGAGACGTTACGTCTGCAGTGACTGACGAATTGGGATCACAAAACCAGTCATAAGTAGCACGGGTATATTTGTAGCAATAGCCAAAAATACATTGTATGGGTCAAAATTATAAATTTTTCATTTATGCCAAAAATCGTTAGGATATTATCATGATCCATGAAAATATTTTGTGAATTTCCTATCATAAATATATCAAAACTTAATTTTTGATTAGTAATATGCATTGCTAAGGACTACATTTGGACAACTTTAAAGGTGATTTTCAAATAGTTCTATCTCAGCCAAATATTGTCCTAGCCTAACAAACCATGCATCAATGGAAAGCTTATTTGTTTTCAATGTTAGGTGTCTCAATGTATAAATCTCAATTTTGAAAAAGTTACCCTGTTATGACTGGTTTTGTGGTCCAGGGTCACAAATAATAGTAATAAATAATAAATGAAAATAAATAAATAAAGAATAAAGAATAATATGTAGAAACAAAGTGATTTTTTTTTTTAAATGGAGCCTTGCATTAATGTTCGGCACATGTAAGTTAAGTTCTAAAAAATTATTTTTTATATTTATATATTTGTAATAAACTTTTAAAAGATATATGTTCACACGCAATTATATAAAATTAATAATAAAATATAAAAACAGAGTGAATATATAAAAAAGTGCTACTAATTATACTACTACTACAACTAATAATAAAATGCAAGCAGAAAAATAAAAGAATATTTAAATAATCCAAAGCCTTGAGTCAATATTTAACAAGTGTTTTATAAATAGCAGATGCACCGGAGCTTGTTGTTCGCACCCTCTTAAACTGAAATGTCAATACGTGCGCATTCATATATGCTGAGAATCTGCATTGTTTCACTGTCTTTGAGTTCCAACCTCCAACTTCCTCCAACTGCTCCCCCAGTTTCCCACAGTGCATAAACCTTTTTTACGACTGTGCCTCCCCATGCCTTCTCCTTAATATATCTTCTTGTTTTATGACATGGAGAATGTATTATACATGCAACAAAATGAGAGAGTCAGTCATGCTTTTAGTCCATGTCCTCCTCAGGAGAACAAGTACTATCTCTGTGTTTCAGGCAGGGGCTGTTGGGAGACTTTCCATTCTCTCCTGCTATCTGAGCACCACAGCATATGCTGTTCTCTTGTACCTAGTCTCATGCTGGCTGCCATATTCCTCTGACATCATATAGGTCTCTGGACCCCGTGACATAATCACAGGGAATCTGTAACCTCTTTAACACATAAAAGGTTCTTAAGATGGCAGGAACAAATGACACTGATGGTCTGTCAGTTATTCTGATTAAAGCGACTGGGATTTGCCATAAACCATCAAAGAGAAGGCCACGCTGCCAAAAAAAGGGGGGAAAAAACAGTGGTCCTGGCAATAAATAGGTATTTGAACCTTCTCCAGGGGGTTCCTTTGGAGAAATTGTTTGATTACAATCTTTCAGGCTTTGACACATAGCAGTACGCTTCTTCACCTGGGACGCAGGCTAAGAGGCGATGATAAAGTGCCCTTTTCTCCTATTCCTATTCCTTTACTCTTTCTTTGTAAATGTATATATTTTTGGCCAGACCCCATTTGTATATCCTCATAGACACTGCCATTAATCTCTGCAGTCCTTTGCTTTTAACCCCCCAGAGCTGTTGGGTTGAGAATGGGAATCATTTTATCTGCCATCCTGAAGAAACAAGGGCTTTCTTGTACTAAGAGTGTTTGGATGCTCTCCATGGTGCTGATCTCCTTTTCTACTAGGTTTCCTATTGCCACATCAGTCTAGATTTTGTAAGTCATATTTTGACAGTACAGCATGATATACTCTAGTGTTAGCCAATGCAACATTTATTTGATTACAATGACAGTAAAAACAGAAATAATTTTACAGTTTAAGAAAATGTAAATATATTCAAATGTAACTTATGATGGCAAAACTGAATTCTCAGCAGCAATTACTCCAGTCTTCGGCATCACGTGGTCCTTCAGAACTTATTCAGATTGCTAATTTCTTGATTTGGTGTTTAAGAAACATCTCTTATTATCATCACAGTTTTAAAAAAAATGTTTGTGCTGTTTATCTTTACATTTTCTTCCAGGATTTTTTAAAAGTTTAACAGCATTTATTTAAAATATAAATTTTTAAATTAAAATTTTTAAATTTTGTAATAATGTAAAAGTATTTACTGTAACTTGTGTGTAATTTAATTTAAGCTTTACAATGTTGCTTTAAATCCACTAGCCATTTTAAGGACCTCAACTTAATCTTCATTTTATTTTATTTATTTATATTTTTTAATACAGAAAATGACAAGTAAGCTTTTTTTATTATTATTTCTGGTAATCATCAAATGCTGTTTTTTTAGTATAACTTATACTTAACTAATTACCTTAACTAATATTGTGCATATATAATATATTTTCTTTCTTCAGTATGCTTTGTATAGGAAATGGACTCACTCTTTTGATGTAGCCCTACATTTCTAAAGCAATTGTAATACTATTTGTAGTACGGAAAAAGCTACCACTCAGCTTGCCCAAATGGGATTTTTTTTTTTTTTTTTTTTTTTTACATATTGTTATTGATACCTTTACCATAAAGCTTTGCTAGGAATAAATTCATGTCAAATTTATTTGACATGGAGATTTAAGAAATGCTTTAGTGGCCAACCTAATTGCATACAGAGATTTCCAATTTGGCATGAACCTTCTGAGTGCTGTAAGATGAACTCAACTCAAGCATGCCGGGAGAGGCAGACAGAGGATAATTGAGACGGTTTGCCTGCATTGGAGGCTCGAAATGACATTAGAAGGAGAGGAGGCAGGAGAATCGAGCACAGCTATGGAGAGCGTCAGTGAAAGGAGAGAAAACCTCCTGAGAATGGCTGAGAATTCAAACAGGAAACAACAAAGAAACAAGCAGAGGTTGCCGTTCTAATACACAGGAGATAGTGAAAGGAAGTAGTAGACAGTGATAGCTGGGAAGATACTGAGGGATGAAAAATGTAAGAGGGCTAGCAGGGTGCTGATGTTTCTCTGACAACTAGCCACATTTGGGAAGGCTAAACAGGCACACAAGAAAACATCGAGACCGAGTGAGAGGAATTATGTGATGTAATTATATTTACCTGTTAATTCATTTTAAAACTTACCAAGCAGCAGATGTGATTGATGTATTCTGTAAATAAAACATTACATGATTCACATTGAATTATAAGAATTCTAAACTAACCCTGGCTGATGAAATGAATGTGTACAATTTAAATCCAAAAATATTTTATCACTTTAAAATGTTTTTAACTCGCATTAGTTAAGGGGATTTTTCTGTGAGCTTTTCTGCTGGTTACATTGTTACGCCAGCAGGTCTTTTTTAAGTGAGTCATGCTTCAGGCCAGAGCTTCAGTCATTATCTCGCTAAATGCTTAGCAAGAGGAGCCATGTCAGGTTACCTCACTAACCTTCTCATGTAGTTCTTCTTACCTATAGCCTAAATTCTTTCAAAGCTACTGAAAAATTAACATGCAAGAACCTTTGAACACAGTTGTACATTATTAACATTCATGCTGGTGTACACATCAAGGTCTTCTTACAGGGCTCATACACTGCAATGAAAAATCTCATCCATGGGGTCCATGATCTGACTTGATATTCTTCATTTCCCCTCCCTTAGCCCATGCATCATGACATTACCTCAGTGCTGGGATGTGGGATAGGCACTGAATATTTCATAAAATGTACAGATCATGAACAATGCTTTAGGAATGTATTATGAGTCTTTGAACTGGCCTATAAAATATTATTAACCTACCTGGACTGGATTACTCGTTGCACTCCCAGACAATCACAGCAAGAAGTATTGACGATATTTCCATGAACACTTTTTATTGATATGTTTATGCCACCTTGCAACATACTAGCAACACCGAACAACCAACAGATTTTTTTTTTGTGGTTTCCTGGTCTGAAGAGGTCAAATAGGGCCTGAAGTAGATAAATGGGGTTTCTTGTGCATCTGAAATGGTCTAATATGGTCTGATCTGACAGAAAAAAAACCTTCAAACGTCAAGCTTTTAACACTCTTTTCAAAGACCCGCTGTCTCTGTTTTTGCCCACCTCGGCATGGTAGCTGTCTTTATGACTCTTTTGGGATGCTAATGTTGAATTATGGTCATTTTCTTATTTGAAACCACCATTAGCTATTGCTTTCAAATTTAAAAGGTTGTGGTAATTTGATAAATCGTGGTCATATCAACCCACATTTGCTCAGGGCTAATAAAGACCAAAAGACCACGTTTTCATAATGCAAACAGTGAATCTAGATTAGCATTTATGGCGTTAAGATGAGCAGCATATCAATTTCCATTTGAGCATGGGTCAAATGCAATCTGTGGATGATGATTTCATTTAATCATAAATTATACTCCATCCTCATAATTAGGGAATAGAAAAATGTTTGCTGCTCCGACGCTCTCAGACCAGCAACAATAATTAATAACCCGAGTTAATTAATTACACCTACACAGAGTACAAAAAGCGTCCCTCAATTAGTAAGAGGAGGTAAGCAAGGGCATCCTTGCTGAGGCCTGATCAAAAGGCAGCTGGAGTCCTTTTTGATGAGAATCAAAGGAAATGGCACTGTGCTGAAGATGGGCCGCTGATGGTGGGACCCATTAGTTTGCAGTCTGTCTCCTTTGGCCCACACCTGCAAGCACAGCCCTTCCATACCAGAGCAGGGCCGCGATCAATACACAATCGAGCCGCGGCTGATCTTTAGGTTCCTCTGATGACATTAAAGTAGCAAGGTCAGATTTCCATCAAAGTTTATGAAAGCAGTCGCTGAGTTTATTGCTATACAACTAACTGCATATTGCAGGGAAGGGAGGTGGGGTTGGGGGCGAATAATGAACATATTCATAGTCTACAGTCCCCCCTTTCATCTTTTGTTCGGATTCATTTACAAGAGCAATCTTACCTTTGGTTTCTGTGATCTCACAAGGCAGATGATCAAAGTGTGTAAAGCTTTGGTTTAGCCGTGATGGATTGAAATAGATGAGAGTGGCCTACTGTATGACGCATGTTCTCTATAATCTAACCAAGGTCTTGTGTAGACACAAATGTGTTTTGACATACACCAACAATCAACTGCAATGGGCTTTCATTTCTGTCCGTTATGCCCCTCCCATTCGTAACCTCTGACATGCTGCATTGTCTATGGCTTCGCTCATCAAGCCAGCAACATTGAAGTTGGATAGTTCAAAGAGGTACATTTGCTCTAAATGAGGTCATTTTGAAAGTGTTACGACTCCCAAAGACCGCAGAGATGATCAATTGTCAGGCCGGGCGTCTGAGCGTGTATGTGAATTGGCCTTTTTTCAAAACATTAGGATGTAGGTGATGATATGAACCATCTTTGTCCAAAATACCAATGCTTTACAAAGGCCTTTATGGTTTTGGTCAGAATTTAAGTGACCCCTCCATTTATTTTTTTCCCCAGTTTGCTGTATCATCCGTCTCAATAATAAAGTGTGATTGAAAGTATGGCCCGTAGACCTTTTTTCACGTTTGGCTTTCTCTCCCACCTTTGTTTGCTTAGTATAGATCTACGGCTGTAATTTTTTTTTTATCTTGGGACAAATATGGAGAAAATAGTGTCAGAGGGAAACGCAGCCCATCTCAGCCAAGCAGCTGTGTGAATGCCATGCACGACTTAGAGTCCACATCCAGCTGGAGACAAAGAAATCCATCCCTTCTAGCCATGCAGTCATAATTGTGATAATGAATAGAGAATATCTCCATTATACCTCTTCCAGAATGGAACGGCGAGGCCAACACACTCATTGCTGCTTGCAGGCAGATGGAAATGGGTTTAAGGATCTTATTATTCCTGAGGGATTGTAAGTGGATCGGCGCCTTGCTTCTCTGCCCTGAAAGGAGAATAATTTATAAGCAAGAGAGCGTTGAGGCGAGGTCCCAACACATTGTAATAAAGTTGCCCCTTCGGCACCAGTCTTGGGCTGTATTGAAACCAAATTGGGATGCTAATGTGTTGGGCAGCGGTGGGGCCTCTTAGGTCGTATGCCTCTGGAAAACTTCAAGTTGTATTCTGCTCGTCTTAAGCTGCCGGATGACAGACTCTTCCTCTGGAGGGATGAGATGTTTGTTTTTCCTCACATGGCATTGTCATGTTGAAGTTGAGTCTTCTTGGACCTTGTCGCACAAAGGGCTGGGGGATATCGTCAGGCTCTCTACTGAACCTCCATGTGCTGATGGGAGAAGACAGCAGTTTGTGAAAATTGCTGTCTCAATTTTAGCATGCATGAGTAGTTCTTTAGAGGACACTTGGGTACTTATAAAAAAAATATAAAATCTGTGATATCAGGTTTGCTTTTTTTTTTTTAAATATGATGTAGATGAAAATGGCAGAGGTGGCCTCTGCCATTGTCATCTACATGACATGATTTATTATGACTGGGATCTCTAAGAACAGTTATCTTGTCTTGTTATCATGTATATTTCCATGAATTTGTAATATTGCTTGTATAATTTTTGTACCCTTTTTTTCTTTGAAACAAAAATATGAAAAAGAAGCAGAGTTTTTAAAAAGCTGGAAATGTGTACAGTAGCTTAGAATTGTATAAAAGCACATTAATTCTGTTGATTTTGTGCTATTTGATCTGTACAATTGTTCCCATCTTTTCTATTGACTTTTTAGGCTTTACCCTGTCATGCTAATGAAGCTGTAAAAGTAGTAGCTATAATTTCACACAGAAAATGCCTTTTTATTAATATTAAAATAATGTTGAAAGTTTCACCCAAAAATGAAAATTTACTCTACCTTAAAGTGTCATTTCAAACTTCTCGTAAGAGTTTCTTTTGTGGAACTGAAAGAAGATACTGCAAAATGTCTTGTTATTTTGTTCACCTAATCTAAGTCTGTGGTGACATTTGGACCCCAGAATTCTTCAAAATATATTTTTCTTTTGTTCCACAGAAGACAGAAAGTCTTAAAGGTTTGGAATGACATGAGAGTGAGTAAATTTTGAAAGAATTTTTGAGTGAGTTTTCCCTGTAAACCACAAATACCTTGTTGAAACTACTAGTGAAACAGTGAGTATTTTAACATTTACGGAACACCACCTTTCACTTTTGTCTGTAAGTGGTAGCGACTTATATTGTACCTGAAATATTCCTTTAAAATAGCCACTATCCTAGCTTAATATGCAGAGACAGCCTAAACATTATAAGCACTCCGGCACTAACAAAACATTGTTCTGTTTTGAGAATCCCAACCAGACACCGCAACGGTGGTTCAACCAATGACATATGTTTGGGGCGGGGCATCAGTATTTCTGACCAATAGCAGTGTGTTCAGGAAACCTCTTTCAAACAGTTATTATTTTGCAGTTCCTTTTAGTGACGCTATTGAAAATGACACTTGCCCTTTAACTAAACAAGAACAACAACAAAAAAACTTTAGAAGAAAGGGAACTAGTAGTTGCAGCTTATATTTAATCATCTTAAAATGCCAATACTACTTTATATCCAGTTGCTTATTGGCCAGTTTATTTAGAAACATTGCGCTGAAAGAGAATTAACCACTTCCTGCTAGCGCTTTGCTGTCCACCCACCTAGATACTGGAGATTTTTGCTTTCCCTTTGGGACAAAAAAAAACCATCCGAAAGTACATCCTGCTTTTTTACAAATGCAATCGATAGACCACATATTAGCTGGTACAAAAGATGGAACATTGAGGGCAGGAAATGCCCTGTCACTCTAGAGTCCAAGCTGCAAGGTCCAGCCCCAGCACTACATGTCTAAGGCAGCGGGACGGTGATGAATGGCCAGCCCAAACGGAGGTCTGCTGATAAGAAAGCCAGCCAGTTCTACAGTTTAAAACCCATTCCCCAACCTAACGTTGAGTCTTGAAGCTTAGATATGTGTAGTGAAGTGAATCTTCAAACCAAATGATACTGGCATAGCCTCAATTTGTTTTCAAGCCAAGTGTGTGATTCACATGTGTCTTCTACATTTCAGGGTTTTAATTCTGTGAATTGTTTCCACCCCACCTTACTGTTAATGAAAAATTTATAAAAATCTGTTCTCTAAAGAACTTATGCTTTCAAAGTCACTAAGATTTTCTATGTTGAATCCTCAGAGTGTTTAAGCAGTTCAAGCAAACTTGCAAGACAAAAATGCCAGAGGGACTGTGCACATGAATACCGCTGCCACAAATAATAAATCCTTGCAATGTATAGCTTTGGCGGGATTTCTCGAAATTTGCAAGCCCTGTTTAATTTTACACAACTACGCACTTGCTATTAGAGATGCCCCAAAATATGTCGTTGCTAACATTTTCTATGCTTTGCTTCTTTGGGAAGTTTCTTAATAAAACAGAAGAGAAGGAACTGATACCGGCACTGCTGTGTCTTTGTGAGATCACTAGAAAAGATGAAAGAATACTGTTCCTGGCACTTTCTCATTATAGCCCTTTTGAGTGCTTCTTAGCCATTCAGAACGGGAGAACTTGCTGTTCTTTCTATGAATATGGATTTGTACAGATTGCTTGAATGATACATTCATTTGAATATGTGACCTGGTTTTATCTGAATCGGTCAGAGAGCTCCACGGGAAAACCAGACGGCTCTGTGTTGCTTCCTTAGAGGTGATTTCTAAATGAACCTAACACTGAATCCGACGGTGGCAGCTGCGGTTTTTAAGGGCAGTGGCGATCTTTTACAGAAACTCTTTAAGAGGTCTGAAGAGAGGATCGTGATGGGCCAGTGAAGGGCATTAACAAGCTTAGATGTTATCCCCCTTGTCACTCTGTAGCTCACACTGCTCCAGAGAGGAGATCTCAGACCCCTGGAGAAGGCCAGACTCTCCCTGGGGCGTGTCTGTGTCACACTGACTTATCAGCGAGATTACTGGAAGATTTGTAACCTTTGCTAAATCATACTGGAATTCAGTCTGATGGCTTAGGCTTTATGCAAATATGAAGCAGGGGAGACAGTTTGCACTACTGTTTTAATAAAAATAATTGTTTAAAATGTGAATAGGATGGTCAAAAGAAGTAACTGTGATACGTTTGTGCCACTGGGGACGGTGCGGTTGTGTGTGGACAGAGGTATTTTGTTGTGTGGTGGCTGGGGCCATTTTTCCCTGTCATGGCTGTTTGTTTCATCGCTCCAGTAGGCAGTACTTGTTTGGACCATTTATTTTTGCCACTCATGCTCATTCTGTTTGGACGGGTGAATCGCTGATCCATACCATTACTCTGTACTCTGGCTCCTTCATTCTTATGTTGTCTTTAATATCTGGGTCTATTGTTTACTTCAAATGTTGACTATATATATATATATATATATATATATATATTAGATATGAATGTATTATTGGCATGTTTTGTAAAGCTCAGTCACTATATACATAATAATAATAATTCATATCATAAATAATATTGAAAATAAAAATTATTATTATTATTATTATTATTATTATTGTGTATTAACTCTTTCCCCACCAGCATTTTTTTTTTTAAAGTTGCCAGCCACCGCCAGCGATTTTGATGATTTTCACTAAAATTTTATGGCCTCCAGTATATTTTGCTGTATGAATATTTGAATATGCAATACACCAAAATAAAGATCAGAGCCTCTACTTTTAAACAAAACAAAAAAAAATCAGTTTTATTCTAGCTTAAAGCATTATTTTTTTTATCAACACTTGAATATAGATAGGTTTCATAAAAAATGCATAATTTTGAGCAAAAAGGTGAGAAAATCAAATTTTTATCAAAAATCTACATCTGAATAATATTCAGTACGATTATCAAAGCATAAATCCAGTAAATCGCTTCCATCGATACCTCCAAAGCTTGCACAGACATATACCACTTCCTGGATCAACATTTTACTCTCTAACATTATGCAGTTTTTATTTATATGCTGTCTATTGCTGATGATCGCATTATTTTTCAAATGCATCTGTCTACATAAGAGATCTCTCGTTTCTCCGTCCTGTTCACGTGTGTTTTTGTTCGGGAGGTTTTGTACTTGTTCAGAAGATGCGTAATAGCGCCCCCGAGTGTATAACAGTGAAAACACAAAAAGCCGTAAAAACTCGTCTTTGGCGAGGAAGCGTTTTCTTGTAAAAGACTAGATAACTCGTCAATGGCGGGGAAAGAGTTACGAAGAATAGTGTATTATACATGGTTATTATACAATTTGTGTGGAATTTATTATTAGAAGTAGTAGTATAAATTATTATACACTAACAAAATTTTTTTTTTTTAATTATACTATTTGCATTGAATGTATTAATCTGTTTATAAATAGTACATTTATGTTCGTTTCAAATGTATATGTTGAAATTAACATTAACCTAGATAAATAAATGCTGTAAAAATAGTTTATTGTAATTTCATGATTTGTAATGCATTAACTAATTTAACCTTGTAAGACTGTATGTGAACTTTTTTTTGCAAGACTGATGACGTGATCCCAATATGGCATGCACATTAGGAAATGAGGATGCACTGGAATGCTTTTTAAAAATATTCTGTACAGGCTTCTCATGTTTGATGACCAGTACAGAGACACTCACTTAAAATGACAAAGCATGGCATGGACAGTTGGCTGGTTTTTGTTGTCTTTTCCGCTGATGTACCGGATCTCTCATTTTCGTTTCATTGATATTCCCGATGGCCTCAATGACAAACGCGAGTGATCCATCACCACTCTAAATGGCAAAATTGACAGCCCTCAAGGGCTTTGAATGCCTGTTCTGCTGACACAAGATTATCACATTTATCCTTTTTTATTTAATCCTTCCCAATGTGATGCTTTTTCACATCCAACATAGTGTTGGTGGTTGGATGCTTGTTCCCGACACTTTCATTTCCTAAATGCGAATCGGGCATCAGCAGGTTATAATCGACACAATTAACATGCAGAAAGATGTTCTCATATTTTTTTGCTTCTTATTATGCAATTTACACTCCAACAACCACCCTTAAAATCTTTAAATTATCCCGCCATAACATACTGAGATCAGGGGCCACTGTTTTGACAAGGGAGAGGCATGTTCGGTTGATGTCCGTCATTTAATTCAACCCGTTTCACTCGCTCTGAGATAGAAGTAATTAGGGATATTAAATAAGGGGAGTTGCCAAGTGAATAAGTAAGGACGTGGATATGACTTTGTTCTGCTGCATGTCTTTTTCCAGGAGTCCAGCGCATCGAAATCATAATGTTGCTCATTATTAGAGAAAACTAGAGGTCTAATGTGTTCATTTAAATATGTTTTGGCGCTTTGTGTTATTTATGTCGGTCATTAAGAAACCCTAGCCGCACTGTGGATTATATTTTATATGTTCAAAACTCCAGAGATCATTACGAGCAAGACTTTTAGCTAGAAATCCATAATTTGCTGAGCATTTGTGATTACTTAATAAATAATTACAAAAGTACTAAACAAAACAAACACCTCTGGGAAAACAGCTAAGTGGCATATTACGGCGTAAAATATTGTACAATGGAACAGTCTTTTGTAAAATATTATTATGAGTATTTGTTCAAGTAAACAGGATTAGAAAGTGGTTGTTGTGACTAAAGGATGGCATCTTAACATAGTTCTTGGGCAAATGTTTCTTTATGCTTTTGTATTTTTATGTGGTATTTGCGTCAGAGCCTTTTTCATAAGTCATTTTGTTTTCCTTTGTGTGGTTAATGTTCTTGTTGTATTGTTTGCCGTAATGAAGTAATTAATCTTGCTCGATAGATCCTCTGTTTGTTACTTTTCTTGGCCTAATCAATAGTCATTCATAAAATCAGCAGGAAAAAAATGCCATTATATATTTTACTCTGTGGTCAGTACACTCTGGTTTTCTTTTGCAATGCTTTGTGGGTCTTCAGAAATAAAGACACAATAAGAAGTCTAGTTTAAGGTCTATAAACAACCTCTAGAAGCCTCTAGACAACTCTTAGAGTTGTCTGTCTAAACCTTCTAAAAGTCAACAGTGAATTCATGGCTTCCCACTAGCAAGATGTCTGACGCCAAGCCGTGTACCAGCGCAATCAATGTACCTCTCTCTTTATTTCCCAAACTAGTCCCTGGGCCACATTAATTTCTGAGTGCTACCGCTGTGCCCTTGGTTTGGATCCAACCAGAACATAAAGCATGAATTGGTGATAAACAACAAATAATTCAGATAAAATGTTGTGCTTTTGCTCCCGTAGCCCTTGGCTTGTCAGTGTGGCATGGTAATAGTGCCAAGAGTAATTTTGTTTACTATGAATTACAAGGAAAAACTTGTTTACATTCTTGAATGTATGGTGGATAACTGGTCTGACTCAACACTGACAAATGAATTGCCAAAATACATCTATGATAAAATAAAATAAAATGTTTGCACTACTGTTCAAATGTTTGGGGTCACTAAGTTTATTTATTTATTTAAAAAAAAAAGAAATTAATACATTTATTCAGCAAAGATGTATTAAATTAATCAAAAGTGACGAAGTTTTTATAATGGATTTCTATTTTTTTTTTTATTCGATTTCAAATATATGTTGTTCTTTATATACAGGTGCATCTCAATAAATATATATATATATATATATATATATATATATATATATACAATTTTACAAATACAATATTACTATTTGTACTGGATTTTTTTTAAATAACTGCAGCGTTGGTGGGTATAATAGACGTCTTTTAAAATGTTTGGATGGTAATATATAAATAACATATGCTAAAAGTGCTATTTTCCTTTTTAGAATTGCAGAGCAGTTCTTGTGGGAACCCTGGTGTCCCGCCTAAAGGCATCCTGTATGGGACGCGCTTTAATGTAGGCGACAAGATCCGCTACAGCTGTGTAACCGGCTACGTGCTGGACGGCCATCCTCAGCTCACCTGTGTAACCAATGCAGGCAATGCTGCCGTATGGGACTTCCCAGTGCCCATCTGTAGAGGTAAGCAAGCAGCCAACTATCTCTACGTGTGACGTGCATGACCAATACACTGCAAGCGTGTGCGTGTTTGTGCGTTTCCCTGCATGAGACTTTGATGTTGTTCTGTGATATTTTTGTCCTTGCGGATGCTTGTGCGTATATGCGTGCATGTATGGGTGAGTGGCTATAGTGGGATATAAGTATTAGGTTATTTTGATTAGAAATGGCGCAACAGATTGAGCCTTTCATTTTGAGGCCTCTTGAACATTCGAACCACATCACATCTTTGCTCTTGTCAGCTCTTACATTTCCATGTTTATTTTCTGTCCTATTTCAATCTTCAATTCTTTCATTTAAAGCACCATAAAGGTACTTTTGCATTTATTTGACTCTTTCAATCAGTTTTTGATTCCCTTTCATAATTCAGCTCACTTTACTTGCCCACACTGTTGTTTTTCCCCTGAAAAGATGAGTCGGGACTCTGTGTTTTTTGCGAAGGTATCAAGATTTATTGTCCTATGTTCAGACCAATTATAATGTGCATTAGCCATGACCATTCTCAAATAAGAATCTCTCCATAGACAGCATGCGCCAGTTTCTGCTCCAGCGTTTTTAATAGAAAGAGGGAAATGACAGCGTTTGGATCATGCTTGCTTTGGTTGGACACAAATTGCAAAGCCAACTGTGCTTGAATAGAAAATAGCCTGAGGTACTAAAATGTGGAGCCTCAACCTGGCCCAGAATGCAGTGGGGTATGGAGGAGCAGACCACTGTGTTTGCTGCACTTATCATCTGGCACTTTCTTAAGGGAACAACTTTAAGCTTTTATGTCTTATATGTGTGGATGTGTTTTGATTATTTAATATTTTGTTAACTATGGAATTGCATACAGTACTGCAGCATAGATCTGATTTTCATTCCAAATTAAGTACGTTTTATAATGCATGTTGGGTTTTGTGTCTCTGTTAGTGCAGTTAGTCATTGAATATTCATAAAAACATCACAGAACATTCTTAATTTTCTACTCGTAAGTTAACTTGACAAAAAGTGAATCTTTGTGTTAGATGGTATCTGCCCTTTACCCCTTTTATGAGCAAAGTAGATGGGAGAATTTTACATAAAAGCAGCTCTGAAATTATTTTTTGCCCGGCAATTTACAATTACCATTAATTTTAGATTAAGGGAGGGGAAATGCATTTTAAACCTTAAGGCAGGGGACCTTTAGAAATACTTCCACAAATGTCAATGTTATGCTAAAATTCTGTAATGTATGCATCTCTGAATGCAGAAGTGGAGATATAAAAAGCTCTCAAGAATATTTGTGGCCCACTTGCACTTTACATTTTCACTTCTAATTGCATTATGGATACTCTGGGTTATTTATTTATTTATTTACTTTTTTGTGAACCTAAGTATTATTTTTATTATTATTTATCTAAACAATATTATATTTAAATGCTTATATATATATATATATATATATATATATATATATATATATAAAAAAAAATATAAAAAAAAAATATATTTTTATTATAT
>NW_015505328.1:377055-385502 GCF_001515645.1 Sinocyclocheilus grahami | reverse complement strand
TTTTATTAACATATTGAGTGGGCTAATTCGGTCCAGTAAATTTTGGCTGCTAATAAATGTTTGTGGATGGGCTCAGTCCTCTGCAGAGGTCAAGGATAACAAACTGGTAAACCCAAGTGAAATGGCCCTCTTGTCACGGTTGAGGGAATGTAGCTCTGTTAATCAGACAGCTATAAAATGGCATCATTTAGGTCAGAGACAAAATTACCGATTTTCTTCAAACTTTGAATTAGCCGAACAAAGTTACCTCTTATCATCGCATGCCTTCGCTGTAAACAAGTCCCAAAACCTCGGCTGGAAACTGGTGCCTTTAAAGGTCAAGCATGTATCGAGATTTAAAAAAAACAAATAACGTCACTCTGTAATGTGAGTCAGTTAATTAACCAAATCGATCATTGCGTATAAGTATTTATGGCTTCCAATGATCTTTACCATTCTCCACTAGTGCTTATGCTCCAAAACCAATCCTACTTAGCAAGGCCAAGTGTGGAATAGCTAAAATTATACTTTGTCGGATGGAATTCCTCAAGGAGCATTAAAACGCTGATAATTTGACGCTGAGGCTATGAGCCTTAATGACTGGCTTTTGATGTGCTAGACTTTATTTTTGACAGGGTCTTTTTTTTATTATTAAAGAGTTCAAACTCACTGTGGGCTGCAGCAATCGTGCTTCTCCTTTCCCCTTCCTGTCTGGCTTTGACAACCATAGGGACCACCTGCTTAACGACGTAAATCCCTGATCAATCCCACACCACTTTGAGCAGCCCTGCCGAAATTGGAGCTGACACCCACACCCTTCTTAAATGCAATGCTCTTGCCAGGGATTGCTTATGCGCTGACTTGATTGGTTTAGAGAATCTGTCTCTAACTGCACAATTTAAGCCCATGAAGACATGTCTGACAAAATAAAATAATTACAAGCCTGTTTTTCACCAACATTGGTGATTCGACAGCCTGACAAAGACTATAGAACATTTTAGTACATTTTACATTATAGAACATTTTATTATTATTCAGTTTTTATTTTAATTTGTTTATTTTTTTGTCATTTTATGTGCTTTTGCCATTTTTATAAATATTTTTGTAATTTTGGCAACATTTCTAATTTTCATTTAGTTTTAAATATTACTTTTTCATCTAATATTTGTTTTATTTGTTTTATTTTATTTAATCTTTATTTCAATTGACCAGATTTATTTTAATCGTAATAGTTTTAGTGAATGGTAACAACACTTCTATGGAGAAACTTATAAGAGTCTGTGATGCATGTTTATGGAGCATTCTCAAGTTTTCTTGACAGATAATAAAAGGCTGTTGCTGGGTAAAAGAGATTTGGCTCCTGGAATCATGGGGTGATGGAAGTCTATTTAATCTGTTGCAGTTTTTGCCGAGTGGACACTGCCGTTGCCATATTTTCTAGCCTCTTGACACTTTCATATGCTAATGCTATTTCAGTGTCTTTCCCTTATGTGCTGCTACTGTTGTCTTTAGCGCAAATAATCTGGTAAATGCAGTGTAATGTACTGAGTATTAAAGTTTTTTTTGTTCATAAATCTAGAGATTGCAAATACAGTACTGCTGTTGTTGTGAAAATATATTGTAGTTTATACCAAAATTTAGGGGTCAGAAAGTTTTTTTTTTTAATAAAACAAATAATTTCACAATTCTACTATTTTTACAGTATTTTTGATCAAATAAATGTAGCATTGGTGAGTATAAAAAAAAAAGTTAAAAAAAAGAAAAAACTAACAAAAACTTTTTAGAACTTGGCTAATTCGGTCCAGTAAATTTTGGCTGCTAATAAATGTTTGTGGATGGGCTCAGTCCTCTGCAGAGGTCAAGGATAACAAACTGGTAAACCCAAGTGAAATGGCCCTCTTGTCACGGTTGAGGGAATGTAGCTCTGTTAATCAGACAGCTATAAAATGGCATCATTTAGGTCAGAGACAAAATTACCGATTTGCTTCAAACTTTGAATTAGCCGAACAAAGTTACCTCTTATCATCGGATGCCTTCGCTGTAAACAAGTCCCAAAACCTCGGCTGGAAACCGGTGCCTTTAAAGGTCAAGCATGTAGCGAGATTTTAAAAAAACAAATAACGTCACTCTGTAATGTGAGTCAGTTAATTAACCAAATCGATCATTGCGTATAAGTATTTATGGCTTCCAATGATCTTTACCATTCTCCACTAGTGCTTATGCTCCTAAACCAATCCTACTTAGCAAGGCCAAGTGTGGAATAGCTAAAATTATACTTTGTCGGATGGAATTCCTCAAGGAGCATTAAAACGCTGATAATTTGACGCTGAGGCTATGAGCCTTAATGACTGGCTTTTGATGTGCTAGACTTTATTTTTGACAGGGTCTTTTTTTTATTATTAAAGAGTTCAAACTCACTGTGGGCTGCAGCAATCGTGCTTCTCCTTTCCCCTTCCTGTCTGGCTTTGACAACCATAGGGACCACCTGCTTAACGACGTAAATCCCTGATCAATCCCACACCACTTTGAGCAGCCCTGCCGAAATTGGAGCTGACACCCACACCCTTCTTAAATGCAATGCTCTTGCCAGGGATTGCTTATGCGCTGACTTGATTGGTTTAGAGAATCTGTCTCTAACTGCACAATTTAAGCCCATGAAGACATGTCTGACAAAATAAAATAATTACAAGCCTGTTTTTCACCAACATTGGTGATTCGACAGTCTGACAAAGACTATAGAACATTTTAGTACATTTTACATTATAGAACATTTTATTATTATTCAGTTTTTATTTTAATTTGTTTATTTTTTTTGTCATTTTATGTGCTTTTGCCATTTTTATAAATATTTTTTTAATTTTGGCAACATTTCTAATTTTCATTTAGTTTTAAATATTACTTTTTCATCTAATATTTGTTTTATTTGTTTTATTTTATTTAATCTTTATTTCAATTGACCAGATTTATTTTAATCGTAATAGTTTTAGTGAATGGTAACAACACTTCTATGGAGAAACTTATAAGAGTCTGTGATGCATGTTTATGGAGCATTCTCAAGTTTTCTTGACAGATAATAAAAGGCTGTTGCTGGGTAAAAGAGATTTGGCTCCTGGAATCATGGGGTGATGGAAGTCTATTTAATCTGTTGCAGTTTTTGCCGAGTGGACACTGCCGTTGCCACATTTTCTAGCCTCTTGACACTTTCATATGCTAATGCTATTTCAGTGTCTTTCCTTTATGTGCTGCTACTGTTGTCTTTAGCGCAAATAATCTGGTAAATGCAGTGTAATGTACTGAGTATTAAAGTTTTTTTTGTTCATAAATCTAGAGATTGCAAATACAGTACTGCTGTTGTTGTGAAAATATATTGTAGTTTACATCAAAATTTAGGGGTCAGAAAGGTTTTTTTTTTTAATAAAACGAATAATTTCACAATTCTACTATTTTTACAGTATTTTTGATCAAATAAATGTAGCATTGGTGACTATAAAAAAAAAGTTAAAAAAAAAAATTTAACAAAAACTTTTTAGAACTTTTTAGTATATACTGTATATATAATTTACTTTCATTAATAATTTTGTTTATATATTGAATATAAATGTTATATAAATATTTTTTTATTACATGTATTGTTATTCTTGTCCTAGAAATTCGATTTTGGGCTTGAGAAAATCAGTTATGAGCCTAGATATAAAATCACAAGTTTGACAGTGCTGTGATAATAGAAATAAGAGTTAAAAAAAATAACATTTCCGGTTCTCGTGAGTCTTTTAAGGCCAAAGAGAAAACAGGACACACTGTAAGGCAGTGCATTATAGAAGTAGTGCTCCTTTAGTAATCTCTTTCTCTCTCAAATCTTTGTGTTTCGTCTTAGTGAATAAGCATCACAAATGTAGTTTGAGGATTGTACTGATTATTGTCTATTTCACCTATACAGATGATCAGCCTAAGATATTCTGAGAGTCTTCTCTGACGCAAATGTGTGTAACTGTCTTTTAAAATTAAATACTAGTCACATAACTAGCCATTTGCCTTTCAGAAAATTCTCCTCTAGTAGCAACTTAAGGGTTCCTCCGGAGATTGTTTGAAATGATTGTTTATTTAGAAAAGAAAACATTAACATAACATCTATATTTTCAGATATTGCTACAGTGCTGCATCATATAACATATTTTCTGATTTTCTTAAACAAATGATTCTCAAACAAATTAATAGATAGATAGATAGATAGAATTAATTCGACACTGAATTCATTTAATCAACTCATAACAATGAATTGTTTAGAATTGGTTATTAATGTTAACATAACTAGCAGTTATACAGTATGTGTATAACGTGTTTAGTCCAATTTGTTAGAGAACAGTTGGCTCATGTGGTTTTGTTAGCTAAAAGTAGCAATCTAACTACATTTAGGTGGGTAATTGTTTTGTGGTAATTGCTAACCCCTAGGATTTACATTTTAACACCACCTGAAAAGTTTGAGAACCACTATCTCATATAAAGACAAATTCTCTAATTCATATAAGGTACCACACTGCTCTCACCACAATCTGTAGGACAGTATGTAATTCCCTTGAATTCAATTCATATGTGCAACTCTCATTTAAGTGATGGACGAACGCCATTTATTACATGAGTACAGCAATGGAGTGCAGCAATGACCGTATGGGGTTATCTGAGATGGGAGCCATGCCAGAAGAGGAGGTGAATACCTGCATCAGAGGAGACTGCTGCAGTGAGCTCACTCAGGGTTCAAAAGTACATCTGATACCCAGAGAATTTGAACTTGCATGGTTTGAAGTTGAACTCTAGTGCAGAATCAGCCATTGCCCAGAAGTTGATACCAACTTTTTCAGGTTTCTCAGCATTCCTCTTAGAAAGACACAAAGAGAGATGTTAGTTTTTGAGACAGCTCAGCAACATGTATTTGTGGAGTGTGTCATTTCAGCACCAATTGCAGCACCAAACAAAGCTGCAATTGGCTGTATTCGAAGAGCACAAGCATTTCTGTGAAAATTATTTGGCAATCGGCTCTTAAATTGCTCCATTGAATTGAAGCAGTCAATTTTGTAAGAATCACTTTACATATACACAGGAATTCTGCTCCGCCTTCGGTCTACTATTTGTTTGGTCAAACAAACAGGTAGTCCTGCCACCAATTTCAAACCATTATTTGAGCTACAAGCTGACATGTTGCTGACAAGCAAAGTTTTGAATGTTTTACCAAGCCACAATGTTTATGTTCTTCTGGGAAGCCAGTCTACAATAACTTGGCTTACTATTTGCCAGCTTTACTATTTCATCCACCTGTTTTTGTGAGGGGGCACCGGTGGCTGTCCTGGCTCACTTGGTGCCCTAGGCAAGATAAGACATTGCCAAACATAGTTCTGAAAATATGGAACATGTTTTTGTTGTGGACATGTGTTCATTGTACAAGGAGACGCCCATACTGAGCTGTATAATATATTTATACAATGGCCATGTGAGATAGATAGATAGATAGATAGATAGATAGATAGATAGATAGTTTCTCGCTGTCTCTGCATAGCATTTTTTTAAAAATAGCAGTCTCACTAACTAGCATTATCACACAGACCTCTTAAAGACCTCAGTGACTTATTACACAGTCTGCTGAGATAGATAGATAGATAGATAGATAGATAGATAGATAGATAGATAGATAGATAGATAGATAGATAGATAGATAGATAGTTTCTCGCTGTCTCTGCATAGCATTTTTTAAAAAATAGCAGTCTCACTAACTAGCATTATCACACAGACCTCTTAAAGACCTCAGTGACTTATTACACAGTCTGCTGTGCCATATGCCACAGACGTTCACTGCCTTTGGTGTTTTTCTTCACATCAGTGCAGGCAGCCTATGATACATCCATCATGATTTAAAGAGTGAAGAGATAATTACTCCCTCAGTTTTTTGCTCCCACTGCCATGTTTAGTGGTTGCGATAACAGTTTAATGCCAGTTAAGGTATTACTTTACCCTCTTGCCCTCATAATTTCATTTCACCAAAGACGTGCAACAAAGAGTTGCTTGGAGATTAGACATAAAATAGATTTAGCTGCCGACTGTAAATACCTGATATCAGTGTTAAAGCAAATAATGTCTATGAAACAAATCTAAACTGTTTTTATTAATACCTCAGAAAGTATTTGTTGGACCTGTGCAGTGGAAACACAAGACAGGAAAGAAAGGATGTTTGTCAGGTCTTTAATGTGACTATCGTTGTGGTTTTGTTTGGACCGAGCCATGAATTATTCACAGTCCCGCTCGAAAGGAAAGGAAAAGAGCCTCAACTCTTATTTGATCTATTTTTAAGTAAGACTTCAGTGTCAGACAGACATTATCTTTAGGAATGTTAATATTAGACACACAGAGTAGCCTGACAGTTCTTTGATCGCTTCTCTAAAGTAAATCCTCACACACTGAGTGTGTCTCCTGGGCAAACACATTGTGTGCTCTTTCTCTTACTCTGCACAAAAATTAAGCCTTTTAGGTATTGAGATGTACAAATTTTGGTTGTGTGTGTGTTTTTTTTTCTTGCCTTTCACACTGTCTCATCTTGGACACTGGCCCCACTGTAGGGGTGGAACAATGCTGATGTAAGCTCTAGTCCTCTTAGATGCTAAATGGAAGTGGATGTCTAGGAAAAAGTCCTGAAATGTCACCTCATTCCAAGGCTTAACGCCAAATGAGCTCACCATTTGATAACTTGTGGTATGAATCAGCTAAAAGAGCAGTGCGGACATCTCCTTAGTGCTTACAGTTTAAAATAAAATACCAGTAAAAAGTGCTTTAGTTTATCCTGAGAGTTCAAACAGCTGTTACACTAAAATGCTTAAAGGTATAGTTCACCCAAAAATTTAAATTCTGTCATTACTTACTCACCCTCATGTCATTCCAAATACGTAAGACCTTTGTTCATCTTCCAGACACAAATTAAGATATTATTGATGAAATATGAGAGCTTTCTGACCCTGCATAGACAGCAACGCAACTACTGTACCACGTTCAAGGCCCAAAAAGGTAGCAAGGACATTGCTAAAATAGTCCATGTGACATCAGTCTTACTTTCTTCAACAATTCCTTCTCTTCTGGGTCTGTCTCCTCTGCCATTCATTGTTTTTGCTCTGTTTGTCCAATGATTTCCAAACGACTTCATTATGAAACACAAATGTCCACACTTCAAGGGCTTTGCTTTTTGGATGCTCATTTCCGATTGGAATTTGCCCACTTTCTTTATTAGTAAATCATTGACTCAAATTATCAGAAGAAGTCAACTTTTCTTTTCCTGTAGCTATCATGTTTTAACAAAATGTACTAAACATCCCTGGCCTTTACCAAGCCAACTATTTTAACCCTGTCTGTTGAACTGTGTTAAATTAAAAGACAGCCAAGCCCTTAATGCTAGATTCTATCTGAAGGAGCCTTTGTGCTCTTATCCATTGAATGATAGTTTGGTACAGCAATGTTCTGACACTTTAATGCCCGGCTTGCCTGGGCTGTCTACTCCAGAAACGTTCACCTGTCAGAGTTTCACCTGACCACTTTACTCAGTTTGTGAAGCTCTAGAAAGGTTATTCCCAAGTTTTATTAATGGCTTTGCTCCTATTTGCTTGGTTTTAAGCACAGAGGGGAGTTTTTGTTCATTTCTGAAGGTCAGATGCTATCGAAAACTGTTTAGTTGATTACAGGTATGGTTTGTTTCCTGTTGTTTCTGTGTATGTGCTTTGCAATGTGATCCTTAATTCTACACAAAGAGGAATTTGATGTGCTTGCTTTAATTATTATTATTATTTTAATTTTAATTTTTTTTGTAATTTCATATGGGAACTCAGACCTAATTTACTGCAACAAAATATAGTTCTCATGAATGCATCATTAAATATTTAAACTCTGCTTTTAGAGATTCAAAAATTGCATACAATATTAAAATACACAAATATGTGTTGTGTGCTGCAGGCTAAAAGTAATTGTACAACATTTTTGTTATTTTCTTTATTTGCTCTACAAATGAGTCTTTACAATTCTTAAGTAAGCACCTTATTTCGTCGATCTTAGGTAACAAACTCCTTATATTTAAGTGCACAAAATGTAAACCTTTTGTGTTAAAATAGTCCCCAAGCAAATCGGCAGAACCTCTAAACCTTTAAATAAAATATTTTTATATATTTAAATATAACCTTTAAATAAAATATGTCTTGAAAACAAATTTATAGCATGATTAGCTTGGTTCATTGTGTATATTATT
Organism: Sinocyclocheilus grahami; assembly: GCF_001515645.1. Lineage (NCBI taxonomy): Eukaryota > Metazoa > Chordata > Actinopteri > Cypriniformes > Cyprinidae > Sinocyclocheilus > Sinocyclocheilus grahami. The sequence goes on along the minus strand of NW_015505328.1, from coordinate 377,254 downwards.
CATGATAATGCACCTGCATAGGTGCAATGCATTAAAATATGAAGCAAAACTATGAAAGGTATTGTATAATTGATGAAGCACACTCTGAATTGAGGTGATAAAGAATAAATTAGTAAACACGTATAATGAAATTCAATCTTGTCTGATCAATAAGTCAAATGTCTACTGCTCACTTCAGTCACTAGTCTCAAAAATAAAC
>NW_015505328.1:362141-376810 GCF_001515645.1 Sinocyclocheilus grahami | reverse complement strand
TTTTATTTTAATATACAGAAAAATGTGATTTTAATTTTTTTTTTTTTTTTTTGCATTTAAACAACCCCCCATCTCTTAAGTGACTTTGTATGTTGGAAGTAAGACGATCACAGACGTCGACAAGCCATCCGCCTTGATCATCCCTTTACCCTAAGGGCCAGTTAATATGCTGTGCCTAATTCTATCCACAGAAACAACAAGCACAGTGATGAATATTTACTGAGCTGAATGGTGCTTATCTCCTGTTTGGCATGGAGGACAAAGAATTGCAGATCCTGTTTATAGAACTACATTTACATTTTTTCACCACGCTCATGCATAATTTAAGCAACATATTGAGAGATGTCAGATATATAGCCTGTCCCTATAGGCACCATTAATGTAGTCTTCTGTATTTAAAGAGGGAGGAAATCCTACGCTTTTCAGTCTCTAGCTCGTTCAAAATTCAACATGCCCTGTTTTGAATCGATTGTTTTATAGACCCTTGTTCTCACATCAAACAGTTATATATGAGGTGGTTGAGAAATTAAGCACTCTATGCGTCATTTGAGTTATGTTATTTAACTAAATTATCGTATCATCTCCATCTTGTGGTGGAATGATTGATTGATTTCTGCTTCATTATTGGCTCTTTCAACATAATTGCATTGCAGCTTTGAGAGCCACTTTGTTTCCAAAATCAATTGATGAATAAAGATAATAAATTAATCTCAGAAATCATGGCTAAAGTAGGATACATGAGAGCATACAGTATAACCAGAGCCCCATATCTTGTATATATTAACATTTATCTCATTCAGACCATACTTTTTTAACCAAAGCTTTTCAACGCCTGAATGGATTCAAATGGATTGCATGGTTTTTTTCCCTATTCATACTTTCAAGACACCATCATCATCATTATAAAAACATTGTCAGAAAAAAAATGTGGAAAACGGATTAACTTACAGCTATATCTGTTCATACGGGTTTTGACTGTTCACCATTCAAACATGATGATAACACTCAAAGGCTTTGCTGAGACAAAAGACATCAAAAATTAATTCACTGTTTTCTTTTATTTATTATTCCTGAGGAATTCCACCTCATCCATTTTTATGGAGAATACTATACATGGCTGCCATCCCAAAATGTCCATGTTCAATATTCATTTGACTCATCACTTTTAATTGTCATTTTGTCATTCAGCAAGGATGAGGGTCCCTGTAATTCAATGCATGAACTGAGCCAATTCAGCATACCATTCATCTTTTTTATCCTGTGCCATTACCGGTTTGGGAAATTACTCTCAGCACTGGGTTTCATAACACCATTTCCATAGTAGATCATAAAAGTGAAGTATGCCATTTTTAAGCACTTGAAATGTTAATAACCATTCTCCCATTCTAGTTTAATATGAAGAGACAACTGTAAGTAACATTTTATGTTAATTCACTTGAGAAGTGTAAACAATGGTGCTTTCAAAACATTTCTCTTTGTTTGAGAATTCCGACCAGACTGACATAGCGTGTGGGGGGGGGGGGACAAACTTTTGTTTGTTTGAGAATCCTGACCAGCCCAACATAGCAACAGTGACTCAGCCAATGGCGTAAGTTTTGAGACGGGACTTGCTGTTTACTTGACCAATTGCAAATGGGTGGATTTTAGCAAACAGTCATTAACTCACTATTAACTCTGTATGGTTATACTAGTGACAGAAATTAAAACTGATGATAATATGGTAATACTGTTTTGCATCTTTTAAAAAAACTAGAAACTATGAGCTCTAACAGAATCTGAATGTAGTGTCTGATTTTAAATGTAAATTGTAATTAGGGCTGTGCAATTAATCACATGCGATTGTCAAGCGCATCTCGTCAGTAAAGCCGGTTCCGTGATTGGTAGTATATCTCCATCACCTGCTTTTAGACGGAGCTCATTTAATACAATGGCGTTGTTGAGCGCTCCAAATGCAAACTTTGCATGCAACAATCGGGCAGCAATTGACAGCACTCTGATCTAGTGGCATACAGGCATCGTCAGATTGACAGTACTCTAGCCCAATAATGTGGGGGCAGTCATATTTCAGGGTGACCGTGCCACTCTTTATCACAACAATGCTAAAAGTGCCAGTACGTGCGCTCATTGGCGCCCCTTCAGCTGGTGGCGCCCTACGCGACCGCCTAGCTCGCCTATGCCTAGAAACGGCCCTGAACACAGCTTCTGTGTTCTGTTTGTGTTTTGTAGTCGGCGTCACGTTATTTTGAAGAAGGTAAATTATTCTGGATATTTATGTATTTTTCCTCTTCCATAAAATGAAAGGTAATTATTTACTATAAGGAAATGTATATATAAATCATGGTAACATATGAAGATTATGTGCATTATTTACAGAAATATGTATAAATTATGGCAACACTTTACAAAATGTTAACATTATTAATGGATTAGCTAATATGAACTAACAATGAACAATTCTTGTACAGCATTCAATAATATTGGTTAATTTTATTTTTTACATAATAGATTTTTAACCTTTCCGGTTTAAACATGAATTTTAAACAAGCATTTAAAATTAAATTCACAAATTACCAGTGAACAATAGTATTTTTATTAATTAACATTATAATAATCAATAAACACTGAATAAAATAAATGTTGTAAAAACGAATTAAGCCTAACGTGGTAACTAATATTAGCAAGTTGAACCGTATTGTTTGGTATATTTCGTGTCAATTCCGGTCAATTCCAATTTCTGTGTTTTTTTGGTCATTTGTTCTGAATATATATGTATATGCTGTTATATATACAAATTGAATTTCCTTTTATTTCTGCTTTTTTTTTTAAATATACTGGAAATATTTTACAATTCTGCATGCTATTTGTCACTTTCATACTAAATCAGATCAAATTAGAGTTTAAAAGGCATTCTTAATTCGATTTTGAATGCTGCACAATCCTTCTTGATATAAACATGCTCATGAAAGCCTATAGTATTATAAAGAAAAAAAAAAAGATGTATCCCTTGGGCCTTTTGCTTTTTGATGAAGAATTAACTGTTTTTGATTTCAAGGGCAGAGAGTCATGGAAATAAAATTTCATGCCACAACACATCAAAAGGAAATCTGGCACCCGAAAACATAAGCACATCAAGCCAGTGAAAAGCAAAGCACTAATAAGGCACTGATGTAAATGAGGGTTTTGTAAAATGATCGATCTAGCAGCTCAGAAAACAATAGCAGGTGCCCAGCTTGTGCCAGAGGCTTTTTTCCTTCCTTCCTTTCTTTTTTTTCTTCTTTTTTTCCCCCCTGCTGCATGTTTCTAATCCTAGAGTTGTAGTTTGGGGGGTTTGATTCTGCTCAAGAGCCTGTATGATGATCACTTCAAACCCATCAGCGAGTTATCACATCGAGATATTGACACTTGAATGTGGGAACCTTCTCAAAGTCTCGGCAGCAAATTAACACATTTCGAGGAAAATACACAATGTACAAACTAGGGTTCCACATTGTGCTTCGACAGTAATTGCCTCACGGCATGTCATACTTTTTTTTCTTTCATCATTTGACAGTTTATTTGAACGCCTATCAGACTCTGGACATGTCAGACAAGGCAAGCTTGATTTTGGTAGAGCAGAAATGGGTGCGTAAGAGAGGAGATAGGAAATGTAAGGAGGAAAGGCGTAATGAAAGGAAGAGCTGGAGAGACATGTCCTCCGATCTGAGGCCTGTGATGGCTGTGACAGCTACTTGAGATGTAATAATAGCAGTGGAGAGGCATAGTCAACAGAGCCGAGGGGTTTCTGAGTGGTTTCATGAAGATATATATAACAAAAAAAAAACAGAACTCTGATTTTTCTAGTGTTATTTCTAGTTTTCTATGACCTAATGTGGAAAATTCTCAGAAGTGTAGCCCACACAGTATCGCTGTTTCTCGCAGTATCACTGGCATTTTTTAAATGGCTATAAATGCTAATTTCGTCATGTTTCACAATGTCCCTGTGCTCTCTGTGCATGTTTGTGTGTGTGTGTATTTTGAAATGTGCCCAGAAGTAAATTACAGCTGAAAAGACTTTTTAAAGGTATGTATCAAAGAATGGACACAGAAGGCACACTGCAAAGCAAAAGGAAATTACAATACATATAAATATATAAATGGCAATAGAACTAAAAGTCATGAATAAGTAGATGTGTGCACTCTGCTTTTAGGAAATTTAATAGATTAAGTGCAAAAAGAGAGGTTTTTTTTCTTCGTCCATGTTGGGCCTTCCAATGACATTGTCAGGTTGGTTTAGAGTTAGGGGACAATAAATATCGTTAGGTCAGTGTAAAAACAATCTAACCTAAACTAACCTAATGAAACAGTTGATTTAATTTTTATCTTGTTTTTATCTTGTATAATAAAACCAATGACTTGGTTGAATTGTTTTCTTAAAAAGCAGGTCATATGTTTTTTGTTTTTTTTCAAGTGTCCTAATATTGTGTTGGAGCCCCCTATAACAGGTTTAAATGCATCTAAGGTCAGAAAACATTGTACTTTTCCCAGAATATACATTTATATAGAGTCATTTGTCCATAATTTCGAAACGGTTCATTCGATTCAGTTCTGAGCAAAATGTCTGTAAACCCCTCCCTTCCATAAGCCTACTCTGCTCTGATTGGTCAGCTGGCCAAGCCTGTTGTGATTGGCGCAAAGAGGAGTGCTTGAGCAAGTTAGCGAGTGCTACCATCTGTGTTGCTAAGTCCGCGGTTGTTTTGATGTCCGCGGGTTGAAGCGACCCCAATAACGTCATATTTAGCCCCCGGAATGCTAATTTACCAGGGGAACCCTGACAAAAAACATGCAATTTATACCCCGGAACATGATTTTTAATGGGGGACCCCCTCGAAACGCGATTGGGCTAGTTTTGAGTAGCAATTGGGCGGGTTTTGTTGTGATAATCTGGCAACCCTAGCATGCACCTTTACATAAAGCAATAATATAGCGTTCCAATCCTTTGTTAAAATAATGACATAAAAACATTTTTTTTAACACTTATGCAAGTGAATCGTGCCCACAGCTAAAATTGAGCTGCTAGACTGTAAACACTTAACAAAACAATAATGGTGGATACGTTAGCCAAGTGCTAATGTGACTAACTGATGAAACAATACAGTTTGTAAACCAAAATGTCTACTGTATTGTCTGAAGAACGGCAGAAAAAAGACGCTCTGTGTCTTAGAATGCAGAACAGCTGTATCACAGGCACACCAGTCTAACTCGCTCGTCTCTCTCTACTGGATCTTTTACTCCCTGCATTAACCCTATGACTGCCGGTACAGCAAAATAAACAGCAATTTCACAATGATTATAAAGTCTGTGCGCTACACTGCATTCTTTATTATTAAACGAAGTAATTAGAACAACGACAGTCTACGACACATTCTTAGGAAATAGTGGGTTCACAGTGAATTTATCAGAACTATTTCAGTAAAGGCTGATTTATACTTCTGCGTCGAAACTACGCCGTAGGTTGTGCGTAGTACACGCAGGCTACGGCGTAGCCATGCTACAGATACAAAGTCCCCAGGGGACTGTGGTGATGCCCTTTTTCAGCTAGAGATGATGATGATTTGTACTGTAATTTGTATTTGTAAAAAGAAAATGTTCAACAATTAATAAGATTATTATAAAGACAAATGCTAATGAGTTATTGTGATTTTTATGGGGTTGGGGGTTGTAAAAAATATGCTATACAGTGTTGTACCACAATTGGATTGTTTTATACAGGTAAAAAATGAAAATAAACTGAACAGTACTAATACTGACAATACAGTAATAATACTTTGAATGAAAATACAGTAATAATACATCCAACTACTGTAAAATTTGCAGCAATCTCTTTACAGTGTAGTTTAGGTGCCTATCAGTCGGCACCCAAACGAGCAACGGGAAAAATAAAATAATAAAAACGTTTGCGATAATAACCTCTCTATCACTCTCATAATAATCTATTTAATTGCCGGGTTAATCAATCTTTTATAAAGCCTCTTTGTGAGTTGAAGCAGGGATGGGCAAACTTGGTACTGGAGGGCCACTGTCCTGCAGTTTAGCTTTAACCCTAATCGAACACACCTCTACCAATTAACTTAGTTAGGATTACTAGAAGGCTACAGGTAGGCGAGTTTTATCAGGGTTAGAGCTAAACTCATTTAATATTTAAGGAAAATAAAGAAAATGTACCTTTATTGGTTGCCGTTGTCAGCTCCAGAAGATGCTCGCGCAGCTCGTTTTTTTTCTCCCTGCTGATAGGCTCCCAAACTAGCTCTTCTTGATTGGCCAAAATTCTCTTCATCTCTGAAGAGTGCCCTGCCGTTGCCTCTACAGATGCACAAATGTCTTTTGCACCATATTTCACACAGATATGTAGTGCAAAAGGGAGAGTGTGCGAAACTTGTCATTTGCAAGCGAAAAACAAGTTTGAGACTCGTAGCAGCATATTCACGCCATTGTCGTTATGCACTTGTGTTTGTGCTAGAAAAGCATCCAAGAAAAAAATATAAACAGTATATGTAAGAAAACATTCTACAAGTGTGCAAATTTCATTGCAAGAATTCACATACTGATTTGTGGATGTACAAAATTCGTCCATGACTTTGATGCACATTTTTGATGCAGGTGTGTGAATGTGTTTTGCACCATATTCACTGCAGCAATAATAGCAAAACATGTGAGCATACAAGTTTTTTTGATTTGTGATTCATAGAATAGGATTTGTGCACCTGCAATGAAGGATTCGAGAAGGTGGAACTGTTGTGTTGTGTTTGTGGGAGAGAAAAAAAATCTACAATTTTGCAATTTTTGTCTGTGACTTCAAATTTACTGTTACACGTGTGGCTATTCTCTACAAATTCCGCTGTCACAGATCCTCAGTTGTTTTGCACCAAAAATACCTTCATATTAACACACTAACTATCGGAAGTGTTTGTGGACAGGTCAGAGTATTTCGCGGGCAGGCGGGGATTATGCAAATGTGCTACCCAGTGACATAGATCGGTAACAGGCAGAAGATCCGAAAATATAACGACTCGTTAAAGCCGGGCTCACGCTACAGGATTTTTAGCCCGATTCAGCCCCGATTTCCCCCTCCCGAGAATCGGAGCATGTCGAGCACCTCGATCGCTCCCGATGTTCGGCACGGATTATCTGCTAATGTGAGGTATTCACCAATCGAATCTTGCACCTCCCGATCTTCTCGCACACAAATCGGGGCCGTCCCGATTTCACAATAGCCAATGCAAATGACCAAAATAGCCGACCACAAAACAGCTGCTGTACGGGTCCATTGGATAGTGGAGACAGAGGAAACTGCTTCCACATTAAAACGGCACATAATACAGCTCAAAACGTCAAGCTTAAAAATTATTATAATATTATACAAATTAAACATTAATCACTTATTCACAATTACATTTTCAGTATGTAATTCATCTGCTGTTCATTATTTTATTAAATTACTATTATTTTATTTAATATTGTTTTAAATTACATTTTTGTGAAACTAGGAAATCCCAAATGTCCTCCAAAAATGTTTTGTCTTTTTTGGCTCACTTCTCTGGGAAAATTTGACCCAAAAGTATAGTAAACTGGCTCACGCATATAAACAGTCCTTTGCATTCTGACAGCCCCACACCCTGATCAAGAGCTCCTGTTCTCTCTAACTTATCTACACCATTAATCTAATGCATATTTGGACCGATACACCGGCCGTAATGACTGCTGGCACAAGCAAAGATTGGAGTTCGATACATTTCCTAAAAGTCTCAAATTTATTTTACAAGGTTGCATTCCGGGATTCACCAAGGAAGCAACTCTAAATACAAACAAATAAACGCGGATGGGCCAAGAGGAAATGAGAGAGGAGGGGAAAAAAGGGGAAATCCAATAACAAGCTTTACATTTTGTCAATAACCTCACATCAAGGGCACTCAAATAACAGGATTAGCAAGCAGCGGTACAGAATCAACAGCATGCATATATAATTTGCACCGATTCATAGTGCTTGGAGAAGACTGAGAGGTTGAAGGTGACTCTCTGTGGCAGTTGGGAGCAAGACTGGCCTGTGAGGCCTTCAGTAATGATAAGATAGTTTGTGGCCACATTTGAAGCAATGTGTCACGGGTGCACTGCTGAGCGGACTGAGGATCAAGGAACGGAGAGAAACGAGGAGTACATTAATCCAACTGGGTTTAATTGACACAAAGGAACATGGAACACTCACGCTATACATGACGACATGAACATGCACATACACAAAACATGGAACAGAGTCTGACATAACGCCCCCCTCCGGAAGGCGTGTCCTCACGCCATATACCATCCAATGGGGAGGGGGAGTGGGACTCTGGAGGTCCCTCAGGACAGACATGGGACAGTGGGCCTATTTACAGCGGTACCCATTCCGGGTGCCATGGCGTATCCGGAGCCTCGGGTGCCAAGGCGGAGCAGGGGACTCGGGAGGCCATGGTGGAGCAGGGGACTCGGGAGGCCATGGCGGAGCAGGGAACTCGGGAGGCCATGGTGGAGCAGCCTCCGAGGCCGCGGCCCCAGCCCCCGCCTCGGCCTCTACGGCTGGAGTCATAGTACCCCCCCCCAAAAAAAAATACTTGGAGAAATATAGGGGGTTGTATTCGGGGCCCGGAGCCCTCCCTGGGCTTAACCGGGGAACAGGAGCCCTCCCTGGGCGTAACCGGGGATCAGGAGCCCTTCCTAGGCTTAACCGGAGATCAGGAGCCCTTCCTGGGCTTAACCGGGGAACAGGGTAGCGCTTATGTGGTGCTGGCACTGGAGGGCGCTCTGAAGGAGCCGGCACCTCTAAGCGCATTCGAGGAGCTGGGACTGGAGTGAGCTTTGGGGCTCAAGCCGACACTGGAGCGAGCTCTGGGGCTGGAGCCGACACTGGAGCGAGCTCTGGGGCTGGAGCCGACACTGGAGCGAGCTTTGGGCTTGATTAATTGCCGGCTGACTTGCGGAGCCGCGGACGGCGGCGGACTGGTTCTGGCTCGGGACCGGACACTCCCCAGACACCAGAAGACACCTTCCCTCCAAGTTAGTCCAGTGGTGTCTGGGAGGTCCACGGAGCGATGGTAGTTGGCCCCGAGCCAGAACAGCTGATTGAGGATGGCGTCTTCTAACGCCGCCCCCTCCGCAAGCTTGCAGAACTCCCTGGCGTACTCATAGAAGGGAAGATCGAGGCGAGCTAGGGCGGTGACGCGAGCGGCAATTTCCATCGCCGCGGGGAGGAAAAACCAGGAAACAAAAAATGTTCAAAAATGGTCCACGGAGCGATGGTAGTTGGCCCCGAGCCAGAACAGCTGATTGAGGATGGCGTCTTCTAACGCCGCCCCCTCCGCAAGCTTGCAGAACTCCCTGGCGTACTCATAGAAGGGAAGATCGAGGCGAGCTAGGGCGGTGACGTGAGCGGCAATTTCCATCGCCGCGGGGAGGAAAAACCAGGAAACAAAAAACTTTCAAAAAACACGGGAAAGGGATGCCGCTTACTGTTGGGTCCGGTATTCTGTCACGGGTGCACTGCTGAGCGGACTGAGGATCAAGGAACGGAGAGAGACGAGGAGTACATTAATCCAACTGGGTTTAATTGACACAAAGGAACATGGAACACTCACGCTATATATGACGACATGAACATGCACATACACAAAACATGGAACAGAGTCTGACACAATGCACATTACTGTTGATGATTTGTTTGATTCATTTTTATTGACTCTATCATGTCCTCTCTGGTCAGATAGTGATAGTATGTTAAAAAGCTCACTTAATTACCACCCTTGCGGTACTATCACAAGATGCATTCTAGACCTTTCTAGAATTTTTGAAAATTAATTAATTCTCTTTTTTCTGAGATCGATATCATCTATATATTTTTGTAGATTATATATATATATATATATATATACTGTATATACATACACACAAAAGATAAGGATATACAGATATTTTTAGTATTCTGTGAATTGTGGGGACTTTCCATTGACTTCTATTACTTTTATACTGAACAAACGATATTTTTTAACTCCTAATCCAACCCTAACCCTAAACCTACCCCTTACAGAAAACCTGTTGCATTATTACACTTTCAGATAAACATCATTTACTATTTTACCGCAGACTGGTCCCCACAATGTCAAAAATGTCAGGTTTTACTATCCTTGTGCTCAGCTGGCGAAAGAAGTACAACCTCTGCTGGGCCTTTTTCACAATGGAGTCAATGTGAGTGTCCCACTTTAGGTCCTGAGAGATAGTGGTGCCCAGGAACCTGAATGACTCCACTGCAGACACAGTGCTGTCCATAATGGTGAGTGGGGGAGAGCAGGGGGGTTCCTCCTGAAGTCCACGGTTATCGCCACAGTTTTGAGCGTGTTGAGCTCCTGGTTGCACCAGACAGCCAGCTCTTTAACCTCCTGTCTGTAAGCAGACTCGTCACCGTCCTGTATGAGGCCGATGACTGTGGTGTCGTCTGCACATTTTTTATTCTTTCTTTTTTTGAAAGAAATTAAAACTTTTATTCAGCAATGATGTGGTAAATTGTTAAGAAGTGATAGCAAAGATTTATATTAGAAAATATTTATATTTTGAATAAATGCTGTTCTTTTTAACTTTTTATTCATCAAAGAATCCTGAAAAAAGTATCACAGTTTCCAAAAAACTAATATGGCATCACAATCGTGGCCAACATTGATAATTCTAATAATAAATCAGCATATTAGAATGATTTCTTAAGGATCATGTGACACTGGAGTAATGGCTGATGGAAATTCAGCTTTGCATCACAGAAATATCAGGGCTCACAAAATTTCAAAATCGCTGGTAGTCCTTCGGGCAGGTAATCTTCAGATTTTGGTAGCATACATACACAAAAAATAAATAAAATACAATAAAATACAAATTTTAAATATAGAAAATCAGATAGGAGTGTAAATGACAATCAAAAATATTTTCAATACACAAATATCAACAAATATGAAGGAAGGAATTTTATTTCACTATTTACAGGGTATCTCTAAGGCGATTTATGACCCATTTTAAGAGCTGCACAAGTCAAATGAACACAGTGTGAGTGGGGTTGGACAATGTCTATGGTAACACAGTATTGAGCGATAAAATGACATGATTTACAGTTCAGATACAGGTTTTCACAAAAACTAAAATCTTATACGACAGCATTTCAGCCTTTAGACCATTTTTATGAAAAGGGATAAATCAAGCATATAAATTATGATGTCAGTTTAAAACGTATAAATATTACTGTCTTAATTGTTTAGATTTTTAGAAGGTACATTAACTAATTTCTCATTTACTACACTATGTGTTTGCTGCTTAAAAAAGTTGATATTTGCATTGATCTGACCATAAACAGCAAGAAAGGCTTATTGGAAATGCAAATTAATTCTCTGCCACAAGGTGGCGCTTTAGGAGCGCTGAAATATTGCGGTTTCCCCAGTAACGGCTGTACACAAAGCAGCTCAGCGCTCATAAACGCTGCTTTATCAGGAATTATAGGTCAAATGAAATTAAAATGCCAACAACACGTTTCTGAGGACAGTCGATTCCCTTCAGATACATTAAAATAAAGACATCCGCGCCGCGTTTTGACTTGAAACGTGCAGCGCTCATATCTATTCAGTGACATCATTGCCTTTTGAAGTTTAATCCAGCCGTATCCCGATTCTTGTCTTTCCGTCCCCAACTGTAAGACCTTTTGAAATTATAATTAAGACATTTCTTATAACATTTTACGTATTTAAAACTATTTATGGCCTTAAGTTTGATACAACTCACTTTAGGAGTTTTTAAGGACCCGCGGGAGATCTGCATTTAATATAGCCAGTCGGGCAGAGTGGTGATACATTTTGGTAACCCGACTGGAAAACACAATAGCCCCGGGACGTCGGGCCAGTGATTTTGCGAACCCTGTATATATATATTCAGCAGGGGTGCATTAAATTGATCAAAGTGCCAGTAAATACATTTACATACAAGAGTTCAAATAATTTCTGCTTTTTTTGTTCATTTGAATTCTGCTTTTTTTAACTTTTTGTTCTGTTCTTTTTATTTATCAAAGAATTTTGGGGAAAAAAAGATTTTCTTTTTTTTTGTGTGTGTGTGGTTCAAATCTTTTGTTATAAATAAATCCTTTCCCATCTCAAACAGCTGGCCAAATGTTCAATCTTCCAATGGCTTGCAGCCTTGTGCTGTGCACTCTTGCTTGTGTGATTGCTTAAGTATAATCTCGTGTTTGTAGCCATTATGTGTGTTTATGTCTGTGTGTGTGCGAGTGGCTGATGATTAACACAAAGTGATCTAATGGGGTCAAAGAAGCCTTGTGTCAAACTCAAGGTCCTGTGTGTGGTACATCCACATGTAGCTATCTATCATGTGTCTTTTGGGGAATGAAAATTCTTGGCTGCCCCCATTTCCTTGTGCCTCATTACCCTCCAAGTCAGTGCAGTGACCTTTCAATGGTCCAACCTGCATCCGTCCCACTTCTGCGTATCTCAGGCGATGTGCAGGATCATGGCAGGATGAATGGCTGGTTAGGCATGATTTGATTATGATACCATATTTGTGGGATTTTCCAGTGAGAACTTTCAAGGAAAGTAGAGAGATATTTTCTATTTTTCCCTTCTATTGTCATTAAATATATATATCAAATTCCTGCAACTCTTTTCAAAAATTCATTCTCAACTCGCTTGCGGAAATTAAGAACACTGTTTTGGAGATCTATTGACTAAAGACCATTGAATCTGCAGTCATAATGAGCGAATGTGGCCAGTTAGCTGTTAAATGGGCCATGATGGATTACCCAACAATCAATTTAGTTTCTGATCTTAGATGGCTGTGGCTTAGTGTCCATTTTGTGTCTTGTTGGGAAATAGACTTATAATGTGGTCTCGTCTGGATGGCAATGATATTAGATACTCAGTCCATTGTTATAGACATCAAAAGCGGTCATATAATTTTATAGACTGACCTTAACAGCAACAGGCAATTTAATAGCCGGTCATTTTGAAGTGCTTCACAAAGGGGCTGCGTGTTAGAAGTGTTTCATTATTAGAATGATGCAGCATTTTCCAAGCCGTATTATTTCAATCGAAATTTTTCCAAATATGTCATTCGTTCGCTGCTTTGTGAGAGAATAATGAGCAGACTAAATGCAAAGCTTCCGGAAAAGAAAGCTTTTTAACATTGGCTTCTCTCCACAGTCCAGGAGGCACCAGTGAATCGTTGCTGTATCGTTTAATTACTTTAGCGCTGGATGGATCACATTCCTGTCAGACAGGGCTAAGCTTGTAATTAAGTGTGCTAATTAACAGCTGTTGTAGCAGGATCAGGATTTCAAGTTTTTTCGGATTGAAGATGGGTTAAAGCTTTCCAGCACCAAACCACTGTTACTTCCTGGTTAAGAAAAGCGAACAGTGAGGGATGTGCTTTATGGAGTGGCTCACCCAGAAATGAAATTCTGTGAATTATGATTTACTCACACATGTTATTTTTTTTCCAATCTGACTTACTTACTTCCATGGAATGCAAAAAAAAAATGTTTTTGAAAAGAATGCAAAGCATCATTAAAGAATCATATGTGAAATAAAAGTTGTAAATAGAGATTATTGGAAATCCTTGGAAAGAAAATACTATTTCAGTCGTTCTACTATTTCATATTTAATTCAATGTTACTTGCCATTTCCTTGTAATTAACTGTGAAATTTACTAGCAGTTTAGTGAAAAAGGTTTCTACACCGTATTTTTTCATTGTATATATTTAGTCTTCTGAAGTCATATTATTTGTTTTGTTTAAAGGTGACATATTATGCCCCTTTTTACAATAAGTCTCAGGTGTCCCCAGAATGTGTCTGTGAAATTTCAGCTGAAAATTTCCAACAGATTTTTTTTACAGGTGCGTCTCAATAAATTAGAATGTCATGGAAAAGTTTTTTATTTCAGTAATTCAACTCAAATTGTGAAACTCGTGTATTAAATAAATTCAATAAACACCGACTGAAGTAGTTTAAGTCTTTGGTTCTTTTAATTGTGATGATTTTGGCTCACATTTAACAAAAACCCACCAATTCACTATCTCAACCAATTAGAATACTTCATAAGACCAATAAAAAAACATTTTTAGTGAATTGTTGGCCTTCTGGAAAGTATGTTCATTTACTGTACATGTACTCAATACTTGGTAGGGGCTCCTTTTGCTTCAAGTACTGCCTCAATTCGGCGTGGCATGGAGGTGATCAGTTTGTGGCACTGCTGAGGTGGTATGGAAGCCCAGGTTTCTTTGACAGTGGCCTTCAGCTCATCTGCATTTTTTGGTCTCTTGTTTCTCATTTTCCTCTTGACAAAAGATTCTCTATGGGGTTCAGGTCTGGTGAGTTTGCTGGCCAGTCAAGCACACCAACACCATGGTCACTTAACCAACTTTTGGTGCTTTTGGCAGTGTGGACAGGTGCCAAATCCTGCTGGAAAATGAAATCAGCATCTTCAAAAAGATGGTCAGCAGAAGGAAGCATGAAGTACTCCAACATTTCTTGGTAAACGGGTGCAGTGACATTGGTTTTCAAAAAACACAATGGACCAACACCAGCAGATGACATTGCACCCCAAATCATCACAGACTGTGCAAACTT
>NW_015505328.1:325456-361761 GCF_001515645.1 Sinocyclocheilus grahami | reverse complement strand
ACATGCTGTTTTTCGTGCCTGTCTCTTTAAATGCAAATGAGCTGCTGCTCCCCGCCCCCTTTCCCAGAAAAGAGCTGCGCCATTACAGCTGGTACCTGCTAAAAACATCTGTTTTGGTTCTGATTAACATGTTTATCGCGCTTAAATCATGCATTTTAAACCATATTTGTTTATCGCGCTTAAATCATGCATTGAAAACCTGGAATCTGAGGGTGCAAAACAATCAAAATATTAAGAAAATCGCATTTAAAGTTATCAAAATGAAGTTCTTAGCGATGCATATTACTAATCAAAATTTAAGTTTTGATATATTTAGAATAGGAAATTTACAAAATATCTTCATGGAACATGATCTTTACTTGATATGCGAATTATTTTTGGCATAAAAGAAAAATCAATAATTATGACCCATACAATGTATTGTTGGCTATTGCAATAAGTATAGACTGGTTTTGTGGTCCAGGGTCACATTTTGACATCTGACTCTGCCTTGTTCATGAGATAGTGATTCCTGTTTCATGAATCAATCTTTCTTTTGAGTTGAATCTTTTTAATGAATTTGTTGATCCTGTTTACAAAACCGCAGAGCTAAGGCAGATGTTTTAAATTTTGGTCTGTTTTTCAAACAAAGCTGTTGTATGGCCTTAGAAGTCTTTGAAAATAACTCATTGTCCACTTTTAATGGTACTTTTATGTGCTTGAAACCCTTTGAAGGGTGAAAAGACTTGAAAGCCTCAGTCCTCAGTCATTGTGATTGCTTGAAATGCGCAGTTTTAACAGAAGAAAGAAAGTCATACGGGTTTGCAACAACATGAGCAAATGAAAATACATTTCTCTTTCAGGTGAGGTATTCCTTAAATTTACCATTTGCGCAGACAGATTCAGCTCAAGCGTGAAATTTCTTGTCAGGAGTTTAATTTGCGCTTTACAAAAATGTTTAGAATTGGGAGTGTACTGATGAGTTATCAGATATGCTGTCCTGATGTGTGTAGGACACCTTTGCGCTAAAAAGTCTCTTCCCACAATCCTTTCTTCCTGAGAGTAAATTTGCACAACACTGCAAGCTCTAATTGCTCTGAATGCTTAGCTCAGTCGCACATTAAGTGCAGTGAATTAATACAAGCCTGAGAACGTAGCCCCCCGCAGGGCCGAATGACATGTCTGTGTGGGTGTGAGGAGCAGAGATGGCGAGTGACGTCCTCTTCCTCGCCCTTGCAGATACTCTTAAGCACCACTATTTGTAGAGCGCATGAGGATTATGCTTAAATTGATCATACGATTACAGTTTTACATGAGCGTGCACTGATGATTAGCACAAGGCCATTTCAGCGCCTTCTCAATGGTGTGATTGAAGTGTCAGTGATCTTTTGTAAAGCCAGCCAGTCAGCCAGCCATCCAGTGACTGGCCCGAAACCCACAGCTGCTCTGCTGAGCCAAGTCATTTTTCTATTTAGGAATTATTCTACGATGATGAGTCAGCTATTTCCTCTGACACAGCGCAGCAGAAGCTGCTCTCCAGAATATATTTTGCTAATTTGGTTTTCCCATATATCCAGAGACAAACTGTACACTTTGACCCAAGTCATTTGGCTTACAAAACCCAGAAGGCTGCTTTAAATTCAGGCTAAAGTATAGACTTGGGCTGCATTTGTAACCAGCATGAGTACATAATCAGTGTTATTGAATACAGTTACAAAAAAATACAATATACACAATGAGAGAAGCAAAGCTTAGAGAGAAAAATACACCAGCATATATTGTACCAAAGTTTTCAGGTAGGAATTTGGGGTGTGGGTTAGTTTACTATAGAACTAGTTCTATATAAAACAGTAGAAGTCTGTAGAATGTACCCATTTTGTTAAGTAAACTTGTGTTTGTGGTTATTACTTTAACTATGGGTATTTTTGATCTTGTGGATTGTCATAAATTGTATATTTATTTATTACTAACATTGATCTATCGCGAGTTTAAGCACTCTCAAAAAAAAAACTATCGTTATAATCACTGAAGCTGTATACACTGTTGAATGAATCTCTTACATTGTATGTACATCTGCGCTTTGTTGTTTATGATGAGAGAATTCGCAAGAGTCCTGAATTCAGTCAGCGAACGCGCGCGCACACTCAACAAAACTGATGAGTTTGAACGATGACTTATCTGAATGCTTTTGATTGGCCATTGCATTCCTAAGCTCAACAGATATGCATGTGATTGGTTAAAATGAACAACACTGTAAAAACGCCTAAAATTAAATATGGTGCAACATGAGCAGATCTTACTTTAATGTGCAATCGGCACTGTCTATTCATATTCACTTTGTTAGCAACAGACATAATAGATTTAATTTGTTTGTGCTGGGGCATTTTTGCCCAATTTAGTGGCATTTTTGCCCCAAGTCCCCGCTTGGCCAGGGGAAGCCTTACACACGCTCTGCCTATGTTTGACTGACAAAAAAATAAAATAAATGCGAATCACTGAATCATAATATCAAATAATATGTAATCCATAAAAAAGTAACTGTAGTCTGATTATGAGCATTTTAAAATGTAAAATAATCTAATTTCAAGTACAAATGACATGTAATCAGTTACTACCCAGCACTGTTCATTTCAATTTGTACACATTTCTCCCTTAGTTTAGCCTCATTTTTTCATCACACCAACAATTTTGTAATTAATAAGTAAAATATATAATATACTGTATACAAGTCTGCGGGCTCTGATTTCATAACACCTCATGGTTTCTTGATATCTTAGGCTTTGTTTTGACATGGCTTGTTGGTGCGAGCAGAGTCCACATCCCCCAAGCAGAGCAGTGATGAATCAAACAGCTCGAGAGCAGATGATTTAGCCACTGCAGTTCCATCAATGCCCTCTGTAGCTTCTCTCTGTAGGGCTGATTGTGATTCGAATGGACATTCTGGATGGCCATCTGCATTGTTGCTTGTCAGTGTCATATACAGAATAGAATAGATTTAACCAGGAAAGGCTGTCCTGTAAAAAAAAAAAAAATTATATATATATATATACACATCACACATATATACATTTATTGTGTCATATTTCATCTCAAAAATGTGATTGGGGGTGGTCATCATTTTTGAAAAATGTATGATTATTTTCACAAAGTAAATTTTTTAAATGAGTTATGTTTGTTTTAATCTTGTTTAGATTATCAAATAAAAATTAATATTTTTGATGGACTTTAAAAAAATCAAGCAAACAATTGCAAATTTGGGACAAGAGTAAAATATATATTACTCTTAGGGCATTTGAAAGTAGCAAAAATAAGTGATAAAGGACTGGTAAACAGTTTACAAATGTTTTTGACATTTATATAACTTATTTATATAGTTCATAAATAAGGTTACCTTTATAAAACCCCCCAAAATTTAAATGTTTTAATCTGTTAATTTTAACAATAATCAAACCTTGGAACATAAAAGTGCCTGAAGAAACACCCCTGTAGATTTTTGAAAATTGTTAGTAGATGAAACACACTAATGAGAGTTTGAAAAATGTTTTTGGAGATTATTTTCTAAAATTCTATAAGGCCAAAAAGTGTATAGTTGAAGAAACATCAAAATATAGGGAAAAAAGGATGTTATTAGGTACATGGATTCAAATTCAGGTGCTTTTATATTCCCAAAGCTCTACACAGGTACCATTTATTATTACATCGCGGTCATTTCAAAGTCTCCTCACAGCAGTTGAGATCAAAAAGTTGAAATGGGTTTGTGCCTCCTGGGTTCTCTAAAGCATGAAAATATGTTTGTATGCCCACATTTGTTGAGGTTGTCAGGACTGACATTTCAAAAATCTCCTCAGAGACTGTACGAAGGGACCTGCGCATTCCCACAGACGAGAACTCACCTGAATCCACACCAGGCTGAGCGTTTTCTCATTTGTCTTCAGAGCTTCAAGATATCTTTCAGTGCATTGGCTTCATTTCTTTTGCCCTCCCACAAACATACTTACCGCATTTACAGCGGCAGCTCGTTTATCATGTCACTCACCTTCAGGAAAAAGTGTCAGCACAAATATGAATATTTGTGAAAACAAAATATGACACTATCACCACAGAAGGCTCTGGAGGACTACAGAGATGTCAGTAAGGATGCTGTATAACTGATTGATTTCAGGGCGAGGAGCCCCTAATGTAGCACAGATGTGATTTCAGAACTGAGTGACCAGATGCGACTGTTTGTCAGGAACAGTGTTTTGAGGCTTTCTCAGTGGTCACACTGGCTATTTTTTCAGGATAGAACATTCAAAATATTTTACATAATAATCAGACATATAGAATAACATAAAATGTAAATTATTATGATCCATAATTTTATATATTCAGAAATATAGAAATCTTTAATGTTTTTAATCACACAAACACACTGTACACATTGTTTGTTTATCTACTTTTTATTGTTTGTTTATTTATATCATTTATATTTTTAATTATGTAAGATTATATTATATTATAATTATTATTAATAATGATAACAATAACAGGCAAAAAACTAATAAATAAAATAGTCTAATCAAGTTACATGACGATCATCTAATAATGATATAAATGATCCTCCAAATTTAAGTCAAGTTATATATGTGACCCTGGAGCACAAAACCAGTCTTAAGTCGCTGGGGTATATTTGTAGCAATAACCAAAATTATAGATTTTTCTTTTATGCCAAAAATCATTAGGATATTAAGTAAAGATCATGTTCCATGAAGATATTTTGTAACTTCCTACTTTAAATATTTTAAAACTTAATTTTTTATTAGTAATACACATTTCTAAGAACTTAATTTGGACAAATTTAAAGGTGATTTTCTCAGTATTTAGATTTTTTTGCATCTTCAGATTCCAGATTTTCAAATAGTTGTATCTCGGCCAAATATTGTTCTATCCTAACAAACCATACATCGATGAAAATCGTAATTATTTATTTATTTATATATGTATAAATCTCAATTTCGAAAAATTGACCGTTATGACTGGTTTTGTGGTCCAGAGTCACATATAGTATTTATTTTGTAGAGACATGAGTGCAGCACTGTATTTTTTTTACAAACTTTTATTTAATTTATTTATTTGATCGTTCGTTCGTTCCAAATACTTCCTTTGTATTATTTAGTAGATCATTTGGGATGTTATTATTATAAAAATAAACAACAACAAAGTTACAAATATGTAATAATTAAAAAGGACTAGGTATGTTCAAACTTTCTTTACTTTTACTTTCTGCCTATTCCAGACTGGACTAGTCGTAATCCTGTCCACTTTATATGTTGCATGTTATTCATTTGCCCTTTTTTGTGCAATAAAACCAGAATTAGCCTCATACAATATACCCATACCTATGAATACAGTACGTGTTCATTTGAATTTATTTGCATTTGACATTGAGCGTGCATGAATAATACACATACAAATGCACTCTTCAGCTGAGCGTTCTGCAGTCAGACCATGTTCATTTCTCCTGCTCTTCGATGACTGGATTAGACCAAAGCCCCCCCCCCAGCGTAGCTCAGTGCAGTTCAATCACCATATTCCACCCCTCTCAACTGTCACATCACATGGATTATACAGAGACGCCATCAAGCTCAGATTCCACCTCCAGTCGCTGACAGGTGCCTTCCCCCTGAGAACACAATATGTGGGTAGATAGGCCATTGCATGGAAACAGAAAATGAAAGAAATAGGCTTTGTGACAGAATGTGATTTAATGGATCTGGCCAGGTGATGGACTCGGGACATATTGCAACAAAGAATGGCTTTTTCAATCCAAAGTCGATGGCAAAAAAAATAATAATAATAAAAATAAAATCTTATTAACACGTGTCATGCATTTTATTTATTTATTTATTACATTTTATTTATACATTTGCTTATTTGATTAGTGACCTAGAAATAGTGGGAAATCAGAAATTTATATTCTTTATTTAAAAAGTCAAATTTTCTCTGTTTATTATTTTTTTTCAAATATGAAACTCACAACAAAAAAAAAAATCATATCCCAGATTTTCAGTGGTCTCAGACTTTTAGAACCCACTGTATATCTTAATGGCCCATTGCAGTATGTACATATATAGTCTAGTCAGGCTGGCTTTTAGCTGATGGACAGGAGAGTGTCAGGTTCCTGACACCACATCTCATCCCATGGGCCCCTGAACGATCATTTGCTAACATGTTTGTGTCTGTGTCTACCATCGTAGCATCAGCCTTTATACCAGTCCTGCATTTCAATCTGTGGCTGGAGTCTAGCTGAAGGGCTGAGCAGAAATGATGTGCAGGGGAGTCAGCAACTGAATTTTTAGCATAGCTGGAAAAACAACAATCATTTCCCAGCTTATTCACACAGGAATTTTTATTTACTTAATTACTTATCAATAAATTCAGGTATGCTGGGTTTTTCAGGAAATAAAAATATTTCATTACATAACTGTGTAATTTAGTCATTAAATAAATATAAAATAAATATTATTAAATAAATTGAATTTTTTAAAAAATATATAAATAAATAAAAACTCATGGTACCTGAGCACTTATACACTTATGGACCATTATTGGCTAACAGAAGACAAATGAGAGAGTTATTTTTATTTATATTGGTGGTGCAGAACCAGCTATACATAGATCACAACTGTACTGTTGACCCCATATTTTGACATGTTTATAACTATATTCAAGGTGCCTTTAACAGCACAATATGGATTGGAGGTCATGTTGGCTGTTTGCCCATGAACAACTGTAGAATGAGAATTTTTTTCTTCATCTTTTTGACCCTATATGTTCTTGCGTTATTATTCTAGTTTGTATGAAATGCAGTGCTAGCTCATCCACATTGGACACTGAGAGATGCATAAAAATGCAGAATTGATTTACAAATTACTGACACAAATATTTCCCTAAGGGAATCTATCATAGCCCACAGTCCGTCGCTCCACATTACAATGCAAATGTCAAGGCCGAGCAGCTTTAGTATTTATTGAAACACACACCATCACTTCTCCCTTTTATCATTTAAGTCGATTTTTCTGAATTGTAAGGTTTTGTGTGTGTGTGTGTGTGTGTGTATAAGTGTTTACATATTCTGCAACACACCAAAAGGCCACCTCAACATTGACTTTGGTGAGGATAATTTTAAACATGCCTACAGGCACTAAGTTACACTTCATTTGCATACATTTTACAAATGTCTATGAGCTGTGCAATAAAAAAAAAACCTTATTCGTATTCTTGTTACATATCTAAGTGAGATGCAGCCACACTCAGTGTAAACAAAAGAGAGAAATACATTTTCTCACACTTGCCCAAACACACCTTTGTCCGTTTTGTCTCCTGAGTTCCTTTTATGTAATGGAATTTTTATGAGGCTGTCAATCACATGCTCAGTGACATTAATAGTTGTGCGTGTGTAAGTGTGTGTGCGTGCATTTTACTGACATTAGCATTGGCATTACTGGGGAAGTCGTGGCCTAATGGTTAGAGAGTCGGACTCATAACCCAAAGGTTGTGGGTTCGAGTCTCGTACCGGCAGGGATTGTAGGTGGGGGGAGTGAATGTACAGCACTCTCTCCCACCTTCAATACCATGACTGAGGTGCCCTTGAGCAAGGCACCGAACCCCCAACTGCTCCCCGGGCGCCGCAGCATAAATGGCTGCCCACTGCTCCGGGTGTGTGTTCACGGTTTGTGTGTGTTCACTGCTGTGTGTGTGCACTTTGGATGGGTAAATGCAGAGCACTAATTCTGAGTATGGGTCACCATACTTGGCCACATGTCACATGTCACTGTAGTTTGGGTTTTAATATCTCATGACTTTTTCCCAGCCAACAGAGTGTGGAAATGTTTTAGGACAAGCTTGCATTTGCAACACAAAACATGTATTTCAGACTACCTCTTATGTTTTTCTCACACCTTTCGAATCATATCATGCCTTTTTCTTTTGTTTTATAAGTTTATTCATTTAGTTTATTATGATGTTAATGTTCAATGAGAGCTTATTTACCTCCCTTCTTTTACTGTTTACTCACTCTGTGTCATTCCAAACCTGTATGACTTACTTTCTTGCTTCAAACACAAGACACAAGACAAGACATAAATAGAAAAATGTACAATAGAGTATTTCAGAGAGCCGTGTATCAAAGGTAGTTCATTGATAAATATTAGTTTTACGAAGGATAACCGTTAGAAGTGTAAGAGGTATCAAGGTTTCCATTAGTCTTTCTGAGTGCATGTGCTCTTTCGTATTTCTGCCTGTGAATGCATGTCATGTATGTACGTTCTCAACATTTAATGTATGCAAATGTATGTCCTGGACATATCAATGCGTCTCTCGTAATTGTTTCAATGTACCTTCTCGTTGCCAAGAATTTTTGCACCTTTACTATGTGTCGATCCCAGGTAAAAGTGATTCTCCACATTGGAGCATCGCTTTCTACATATTTATGTACGCACTATATGTACGTTCACATGGCTCTGTGCCATGACTGTACGTACATATGAGTGGATGCTTGTTTGTATAAATTATTTCTATATAATTTATCATGTTTGCACAGACTAGTCCATGTGTCTTTATCTGTACATAGTTCTATTTGCAACTCGATTTCCAAATACAAAATTACAATTTGCAATTGGTAAATTCAAAAAGATCGCACTCAAATTTAATTGGACAACTAGCAGAAGGGACCAGAGATGAGCTCTGAGTCTATTTGGAAATGCAGCTGGGACCTTGTTTTTCTGAAAACCTTGTCGTGACGGAAACCATTTACAAAACTTAAACGAAAGAGGGCCAAAGCTATAAAAGCAGCCGGAAGGGCCACTGCCTCACTAAAACATGATCAAAGGAATCATGGGACAGCGTGTTTCAAACTAGTGTGTGTCGAATTAATGAACGGCACCGCCAGATAGCCACGGTTTCTCTCTCATACGCCTAATATCGAGCAAAATCAACATAAAGCTATTTTTAGCGCCCATCAATGGGCTGTGAATTGGCGCAGAATCCATTCAACAATTGGTGTACAAATGGGAAAAGTGGCCTCGATTTAGTCCAAAAGGTTCAGCTGTCATTTTCTACTGTTTAAGTATGTCTAGAAATTAAAGGCCGATTCCTAACACAAGTCTTTTCGTGTTTGGTTGACAGCTGAGGACACATGTGGTGATACTCTGAGGGGTTCAAGTGGCATCATTACGAGTCCCAATTTCCCGAGTGAATATTACAATAGTGCGGACTGTACGTGGACCATACTTGCTGATCCCGGAGACACCATCTCCATCATTTTTACAGACTTCCAGACGGAGGAAAAGTACGATTACTTGGAGGTGGAAGGGTCCGAGCCGCCAACAATATGGTGAGTCCAAATGCCTTGCCCTCTGGTGTTTATTGCCATGCTCATCCGTGTTGTGGTGCAAACTGTAGCAGCTTCCTGTCAAATCTTTGCCTAATCCCATGGACATCTTAAATGGGCCATTGCCCCCATCCGTGATCTCACCTTTGTAACTGTGTGTATTCCAACGAGTCTGTGATTTAGATGTAATCTTGCATGTTTTAGGCAAGCGTTTCCTCATTTGGTGTTGTTGCTGTGCCTGTGCATCGTGTGTCGTTTCCAGCTGTACCTTATGGATGAAATCGTTAGTCATAATGGAAGCATCTAATGTTTATATCATCATAGTATTTCACCTCTGCTGCTTATTGATTGGCCTCAAATTGGGCTATTGATTCACTCCCTCCAGCCTTGTCTACCCTGGTGATGATCAGTAAAAGATGGGTAATTATTACCAAGTTTTTTTTGTTTTCTTCGTATGCTGCGCTACATTTGTTAAAAGGGAAAAATCCATTGCACGCTTGTGCTGCGTGCAGCTCTTAGAGGAAATTAACATGAGTATTGATCGCCTGAAATGACCTTCCTCTTTGCTTTAACATTATAAATTGAACTCAAGCCAAGTTTTTAATTACGTCTCATTTGGAAAGTATGGTTTTGATATCAGTCAGTGTCATATAGGGCTGCAGCATACAATACTGAATCGTCACGTATTTAAGGGGACAGTATATTTAAATCCACATGAAGCACAGTTTGTCCCGTATTTTAGCATCTTACATCCAAACAGCTACACAGTTTTTTTGACTTTTTTTTTTATTAGACAGTCTGTAAACTCTCCATCAGTTTCTTGTGGAAGTCTCACGATTTATGAATTTAAAATGATCAAATCTGTTTTATTTTGTTGTTATTTATGGTTTAGTGTAGTATTTATTTATTTATTTATTCATTCATTCATTTGAATTGTCTTTTATTTTTTATATTTTTAGTTTTTGTTTTAATTTTAGATTTAAGTTTTAGGAATTGTATAGTCTGGTTTTGTCTTTTTTTTCTATATACCGTTCATAATTTTAAATTTTAATTTTTTTATTATTAGTACAATTTGAACTTAAGGTGGTTGGCAAAGCAAAATTAAATTTCTAACATTTTAATTGAATATTAACATTTTTTTCTGGCTTATCAATTACCAAAAACTTTTTTTAATAGTTTTAGTTTTAGTTGACAATAACAACACTGAGTCACATTGTCAGATATAAAATCTTACTCTGAGATATCAAGGCACAATTGTGGGATATAAAGTGCCAATTTAAAAAATAAAATGAAATGAAGTTAATTAATTAATTAATTAAAGTAGTTATTAAATGCAAATGTAGTTCCGTTATTTTTTTATGCATATCGTTGGTGTACATTCTTCACTGGGTTTGTTAATTAAAATGTCTAAAATACAAAGTTTAAGTTTTGTTCTTTGTATGTACAATAATTTTTCCCTAGAGTTACGTATAATTTATCTAGTTAACAGCTAATGTAATAGCATGTGACATTGTGTAATAGCATGTGACACTTTATTATGAAACTAAAATATTTTTTTTTCCAACAGATGTAATGAAGTCGTATATGTCAGTAAACCAAAATCAAGCATCTCAAATACATTTAGCACTTAACTCAGTCATGCAGTGACTATTTTTGCTGCAGGCCTTTCTATCATTTTTGTCTAAAACTCACGTGTCATAGACTATAAAGAAACGCAGGGTGTCCCATATCGTCCTAAAAAACACAAGAGCAAGAGTATCCCGTACTCTCCTCTGCAGAAGTTGGCAACCCTAGCAGCTCCGTTAAGTGCTCGTAAGATTTCCTATGATTCGAAGCAAGCGAGGGGATTCGTAATGGCTTCAGGCACGCAGCGGCGACGTGTTAACACATTGTTTACAGTTATTTATTCAAGACAGTCTCTTAGCGGCAAGCAAGGGGACGTGAAAAAGAGGATTTTTAAAGCGAGCCTGATTTGAATATGCATGCTATGTAGATGAGCCGGTCCTTCTCCAATGCTGATTGCTGCATAAACAAAGCACAGCGGACATCTGAGGGAGCTGCTGATACATGTAGATGTGAACGCAACAAGCTTCACTGCCCCGTGTTTGCACTGCTCATTCATCCAAGACTAGATCAACAGATAAACTTGCCTCATCACTTAATCATATCTGGCATTAGTTTTGCTGCGCATTAATCTGTCTTGTGTATAATTAATTTGTTTTGCAAACTTGTGCGTGCCTGACCTTTTTTTGTGAATTTGGATTAGGCGACGCCACTCCTCACCTCAACGCAGATCTAACCTGTCATTTACAGAGTGCCCTGACATCTCTCTTGCGTGCTTCTGGGTCACCGCCTTTCAATGATTACCTCTTATTGGTTTGGTCAAAGCCAGGAGACGTTGGAAACTCCTGGAAAAAAAAGCACCAGGTAGTTTGGTGTGCTCCAGCGACACGTAATTTATGTCTTTAATAAAGGATGAGCTTCATTCTCTCTGCTGCAGTCTTAGTGCTCTCTGATTGAGCAGCTTATTTACTGAAGTGTTTTCTGCTCAGAGTATCTCTGCATTTTGCAAAGCGCCCCTGATGTTACCCGGAGCGCAGAGTTCAAGCAGGTTAAGGGCAGCTGTGCTGGAAATTGAAATGTTAATGTAGATATATTAATATGATAATTTATTTGCTATTTTGCACCTGTTTTCTGTTGCAAAGGTGATTTAGAAAAACAAAGAGTGGTGGTTCAAAGCACATACTGTATCTTATATGAGGTTACATGTAAAATGCTTAATTTTTATTCTTGCTAGTGCAAACGTTTAATTAGGAAATTACACAGACAGTTAGTGTCACATTTCATCAAATTATTTGCTGCTAATTGTCAATTAATGATGTTTTAAATGGCCTGTGCTAACTAGAAAAGGAGGCATTTGCTATTTTTAGTATTAATATAAAGAGTTTTATTCTCCATTTTAATATTTGCAAGTTTTTATTTTATTTTAGAAATTATTATTGTTATTATATTATTATTGTTGTTATTGTTATTATTGTTGTTGTTATTTAAATTAGGGCTGTCAAATTGATTAATTGCGATTAATCACATCCAAAATGAGTTTGTGTTTACATGATGTCATGATGTGTGTGTACTATGTATATTTATATATAAATACACACACACACATATATATTTAAGTAGGGATGCACGATATATCGGCCACCATATCGGTATCGGCCGATAAATGCTCGTTTTTTCTGTTATCGGTATCGGCCTGATAAGAAAATTTGGCCGATATCTTAAAGCCGATAAATAATGCATTATTTCCTTCAGAGACACTTCAGATGCACGCTGTTCGTTTGCAGCCTTTTGTGGAATTGTACGTTGTAATATTGTGTTTATTTGATGTATATCTGATTTATCTCATATAGAATGCGTTTGGTTAAGTTAAAAGAGCGCTTCAGTTTACCGGTGATCGTCTTTAGCTCAGCGCACGCAGCTCAAACAGCAGTGCACAACATTAATAACTATGATTGGGAATGTTGTGTATATAACATTCTAATGAGAACATTATTATAATAAAAACGTTGTGCATTCTTTGGTTTAGTTGCTGCGTTTCAGTGCGTTGATATGGGAAGAGCGCATCCACAACAGGATCACACATTCTGACTATAGCACGCAATAACTGCATAATTTTGTACATATATAAGTTGTAATACTATGTTTGTTGTATTAATATTAATCTCAGGATGCATTTCCTTGAGTTAAATAAGCTGCCAGCAAAACACTTCAGTTTACCATGTTCATTCAGCTCTTCAGCTTCAGCACGCGCAGCTCAACGGCTACTATTTAAAACAGTGGTATTAATTTGTTACTTTTTCAAAAACATTGATACATTATTAATAACAACAACCACTTGTATTTTTCTCTTATTATTTTCATCAACAATATGGTTTAGTAATTAAAATCATTTAATTATTGTCCGTGCAGAGGCTATTCCGTTTTATTGATCTATGGCGCATTCATTTTGATTCTTTACACGTGTAATGATGTCCAGTGACTTGTTTGCATTATTTATGCATTATTTTATTTATTTGTAAGACTTTTTTATGACTAAATTTGGTAATGGGAGAGTAAAAATATTTTTAAAACGTACACCGTTCAAACTAGGCTGCTTATGTTGAAGTGTTTGGGATGTGGCTTTTAATGATGAGACCTTTTTTGTAATCAGGCTCTCAAAAAGTATATAACAATTTGGATATAGATTTATCGGCCAACATATCGGTTATCGGCTTTCAAAAATAAAGAACAATCGGTTATCGGTATCGGCCAAAATTTTCATATCAGCTGTGTGTTAGCTTAGGTCTACAGTTTAACTGAGATTATTTAATAACTACGGAGCTCCGAATATAATTCGCAATTTGGCAATTTGGATATATATATATATATATATATATATATATATATATATATATATATATATACAGAGAGAGAGAGAGAGAGAGAGAGAGATTTGACAGCCCTTATAACAATTTGAGTGACAAGTTGAATTGGAAAATTAACCAATTTCTTAGCATTCAGAATCTTACATAGTTTTCATTCATTTTGGGTCATTACATTTGTTTCTAATCTTAAAATGTTTTGTTTATTTCCTGGTTTAAATTCGATTTTGAATTCCACATTATTGTTGTGAAAATAATAAAATATAAATAAATAAATAATACATTTATTATAACATTTTATTATAACAATTTAAGTGAAAAGGTTAATTGGAAAATTAATAAATTTCTTAGCATTCAGAATTGTGCATAGTTTTCATTTATTTTAGGTCTTAACATTTATTTGTTAGATTTTTTTATAATATGAAGTTTTGTTTATTTTCTTATTTAAATTAGATTTTAAATTCTAGATTTACACTCACAGACTTTTAGGCCCCACTGCTTTATATCTGATGGCTTACAATTGCTCATCCCTTTGAAGTGTTGAACCATTGCAGGCATTAAGGTGTGTGGTACTTACTTTACCAGTCTACTTCTCCCCTCTCAATTCATTTCCCTCTGATTTAAGTTCCCCTGAGCTTCCACTGAATCGTCATTCCTCCTCTGGGTCCGTCACTTGGCTCTTTAAGAGGACCACAGTCTGCTGCGTGGCTTATGATGCTGCTCTGACAGCTTCAATGCGGCTGGAGTACAGATATCTCCAGCAGCTCTTGGTCTGTGAGTTTGTCCGGCCTGTCAGCGTTTCAGAAAGTCGTCACTTCAGCCGGAGCCCGCTGTGCGAGTCAGAATGCGACTAGAGTGATTAGATCCAGCGTTGTTGTGAGAGCAGACATGATTGAAGCCAGAATGCGACAGCTCGGTTGCCATAAACATGTTGAAGCCTTGTATCCTTTCTCTTAGAGTTTTATCCGCTGTATCTGCTAAAGTACAATTTTAGAAGTGCTAAATTTTAGAGATTCCATTCAAATCAAGGCCTGAAATGTCTCAGTTCTGCTCGGGACGGAAGAGGAATGAGCCATTTCTCACTGGGGAGACAGTGGGATTAACTCCAGACAACTGCTCATTACCTCCCATCACAATTTATCCTCTACTTTTATTGGAGATGATTGGATTAGATCACTTTTGTTTCTCTCCATCACTCACAGGAAGGCAGTGTATTGACCATGTTTCAAAGGGCAAGGCAACCTCACTTACTGTTTACTGCACTATGGGAGTCCAGTACATTGAAGTCATAGATAATTCAATGCCACAGACGCTTCCTTTTCATTCTCCGGGCCGTGTTGTAGAGCGTGTGCGATAACTCGCGGTTTATTTATCTGAAGCGCAGGTTATTTGAGCAATGGAAGATTGTGTTTGCGAGGTGAAGGCTAGTTCGCCTTAACGTGTTTGTACCAAGATGATGTTGTTTGTTGAATATTGCAGCACTCGGTTTAACGCATTTTATCACATTGAAATCCATTACACAGATTTTTCCCGAAAATCAGTGCAGAAAATGTTGAAACGGCTGCAGATTCTGTGTAGCCATGACACACACACAGACTGTGTGCTTGAATGCCAGCAGAGGACCCCTCCAGCTCACTCTGTGTTTGGATGAGAGGCAAGAGCGGGAGGATAATTAACAGTGCCCTTTTAATTCTGTGAACATGTAAAGCAACCTGGCATCTAAAGGCTACAAATACAAAGTTACCTAACCATGATGAAAAATGATACAGACTATCAACCCAGCGAAAAGGCAGAAAGTCTCTTCATGCTGTCAGGATGGAGTCTATTTAAAAAAAAGCTTTTAAGAAACACAATACAGTAGTATTTTTGAAAATATTCGCATAAAATCCTTGAGGCATGTTTTTAATAAATGTACATGATCAGAAACAATATAGGTACTGTGTAGTTGCTTTATCTCAGGATATGAGCTTGAAATGAAGATTCTTTTCATTTTAATCCATCATGCCTGTGTCATTGAGAAGACCTGCCTTTTGTAATAGACTGGCACACAAAGGTGCTTTTCATATAGTTTGTGCTTTTCTTCATTTCTTTGCCAAAAGCTTAAACAACAACAGGGGGGGAGGGGGAGACTAAAGTGAATTGAACATCAATTGAGAGTAATGTTATGCATTCCACGTTCCAATCAATTTTGTTGGCACACTAACCGACGTTCACTTCTGGGAAATCTGCAGCACCCGGACGGAAGCAGCATTCTGAGCAGGAAGTGCCTTCGGTGTGACCTTGCAATACATGGACTTTAGGTTCCCTCAGCATGTACACACAGTTAGGCGGATTTAATTTAATGCATAACCACATGCATAACTTACACTCTCATGCCATCATTTACTTGATAAATGTAAAAGTGAAATTATATGCACATTTACATTACCATTCAAAAGTTTGGGGTCGGTAAGATCTTTAATGTAAAGAAGTATTTATTGCTCACCAAGGCTCCATTTATTTGATTTTTTTTAAAAAACATTAAAACTGTATTTTTGTGAAATATTATTATAATTTAAGATTACTGTTTTCGGTTTTATTTGATTTAATTAAAAATGTAATTTATTATTGGGATTACTAAAATGAATTTTCAGCTGCCATTACTCCACTCTTCAGTGTCACGTGATCCTTCAGAATTCATTCTAATTTGCTGATTTGGTGCTTAACATTTATTGTTATTATCAGTATTGAAAACGTTTATGCTGCTTAATGTTTTTGTAGAACCATTTTTTTCTCTTTAATTGATACAAAGTTCAAAAGTTCAAATCATTCTTTTGCAAAGAAAGTCTTTGCAACGGATTGTGTACTTGCTGAATAAAATTATTAAATATTAAAAAACTATAATAACCCCAAACATTTGAACAGCAGTTTCTGATATTATTATTATTATTATTATTAGATGCATATACTCTGAATTTCATTCCATTTTAATTCTTAAAATGTGTATTTTGATTTTAAATCTCGGCTGCCAATTAAATTCCATTCGAATTCAGGTAATCAATTGATTTCAAGAGTAAATGCATGTATAATATTATTATTATTATTATTATTATTATTATAGGCATTCTCAAGTCACTTCTGAACGCTGCACATACTATTTTCTATCCTGTAATGTAATCAAATAATCCTATTAGTATTAGCTCAAAAAACACATTCTCTACACGCT
This sequence comes from Sinocyclocheilus grahami, assembly GCF_001515645.1. Lineage (NCBI taxonomy): Eukaryota > Metazoa > Chordata > Actinopteri > Cypriniformes > Cyprinidae > Sinocyclocheilus > Sinocyclocheilus grahami. The sequence continues at coordinate 344,783 of NW_015505328.1, read as the reverse complement.
TGCTGTCCTTCAAAAGCCTTTAGCAGCTTAAAACAAAACAAAACTCAGGGTCTCTTCAAAGAAAAAAAAATGGGAAGGGCTACAGTATATAACCCATTAAAGTTGGCCTTCTCCTAGAGTGCTTTCAGAAAGTGAGGAGAGTTTGGAGCTCAGAGTTCAGTGACATTCAGTGGGTCGGGATGGGCAGCGTTAGGGCATTTATCAGCGGCTCCACAGACCTCAAGCAGCTCAGAGAGCAGTCGGCCTAAAGTGGAGGTGGCAGGCAACCAGAGGCTGTCAGCTTTGCCAAGTGAGAGATAAGAAGCTCGGACAGCAGTGCCTGGCAGGAGCTGCAGTGTTCTGGAGCATCACAGTCCTTCAGAATGGGTCTTCCAGAGCAATTCCTGCCAAGTCCCCATCATGCTTAGTCACTGTAGTCAGGTGGGATCCTTGCTAATCCGGCTAGTGATACCACTCGTTCTGTACCTCGGACCCCTCTTGAGGGCTTAGTGGTCCGAGGCCTGTTTGCAGGTGCATTTGTACAGGAGCCGAGACAATTAGTGTGAAGCTTGCGGCTCTCTGAGAGGGCTTTGTACTGAACAAACCTTCTCTGTGTGCTTTATTTTATCCCTCTTTCAAAAGAACCAGTACTTCTCTACCCAGATTTTACTTTGGACGCAACACTTTCAGAAAAAAAAGGTATACCACAAATATATACCATTTAGGTACAAATATGTACACTTTAGGTACTAATATTCTAATGTGTATATGCTTTTGTGCCTTTTTTTCTGAGAGTGTGCATAATAGAAACATTTGACCCTGGAGCACAAAACCAGTCATAAGCCGCACAGATATATTTGTTGCAATAGCCAACAATACATTGTATGGGTCAAAATTATCGATTTTTCTTTTATGCCAAAAATCATTAGGATATTACAGTTTTTCTGAATTTCTAAAACTTAAACACAAATCCAAATATTCAAACTAAATTCACGAAACCTCTGACTCTTCCATCAAAATCAAACAATCACTGCAAAACCATTTCACTTGCACTCAAAATCAAACAGTGCTCTCAGGTCATACACACATGAGTCAATAAAATAAACACTTCAGAGCATTCATTAGACACTACAGAGAAAAATGGAGAACACAGCATCCAGAACATTACAGAAAAAAAGTGTATTGTATTGAGTATACAATTTTGCAATTCTGTTACAGTTTTTCTGAATTGCTAAAACACTAAACCCCAATTTCTGAACCAAATTCTCACTAGCATAAACCAATTTGTCGAATAAAGCACTCTTTCTGCTAAACCTTAAACACATTCAGGCAGTTAGGCTCTATTTGCAAATCTCATGCACTCTTTTTGCAAAACTCTAAACAATGTCTCAGTCACTTAAACACTTATCCCACTGTGATGCATTTGTGCTGCAAAATGCTAAACACAAGCGGCAAAAGTTAAACACAACTAAAGCACAGTTGTCATAGTTTATAGACAACGATTCAAAATTGTTCACACTTGTTTCTAACGATGTGATCAAACCAACTGTACAAAATATGAGCCAGTTCAGAGTGCACAAGTGGCACAGGTGACTGAATGATGATAGGAACAATAGATGGAAACAATCTGAGGAGGAAGAGTACATGTAAGAAGTGGAGGATGAGGAGGATGAGGTGAGAAAGAGTAAGGTTTAGAGAGTGTTATCAAGGCTGGATCTGTCAGACCAGAGGGGTTTTTCTCTTTGTCTAGCAAAAAAGACAAGTTACTTGTGATGTGGACAAAGTCCTCAGGCCGGACTTAAGCACAAAGACATGATGCTGAGACAGAATTAATCTCTCATTGACCCTGATACAATTTTTTTTTGTTCACTCAGATTCCAGATTTTCAAATAATTGTATCTCGACCGAATATTGTCCTATCCTAAAAAACATCAACAACAACGTACATCAATGGAAAGCTTGTTTAGTCAGCCTTTTGATGATGTATGAATCTCAATTTTTTTTAATGACCCTTATGACAGGGTCATTAATAGTTTATCATATAAACTATATAACTATATAATGAGGATATTATTATATAATTATCAATTTCCAGTATACTGGAACTTTGATATTATTCTGATATATGAAATTGATTTTCTTACAAGACTTTACATTATTACTTTTATTAATGTTGTTGTTGGTATTTTTGTTAATAACTATATTACATTTTTTATCATTTCCTGGAGCAGCTTACATGTTATTGTTAGTCCTGCTTCAATTATTACACAGCCAAGCACAAAATTTTGACAAAGGATAAATCAGTCAAAATTCATCTCTCATGTTCTGTACATGTATGCAGGCTGTTTTGCCTTAGAGAGTAACTTCATTTTCATATGTGCTGCATAGCCATAAGCAGAAATCTGTAAAATTCTAAAATCAGCACATGGACTCTCTCTTTACCCAAAGGCAGTGGAGCATGCCACAGTGGCTCAGGCTATGGTATGAATTTCATTCGGAACTGTGCGATAGAGCCAAAATGGCTGCCAGTCAGGAAAAGCCCTTAAAAGCAGAAACAGTCAACTGATCGGACATCACAGTCGCTCTGTTTTACGGGCTTTAGTTTGTGTCCAATACGAAGTCAAGTGAAGATCTGTGTTTGATTTGTCTTCTGTGTCTAACGTCTCTCGCTCAAGGACAGAGAACATCTTTTCGATGTAGATCTCGGTCCCCAGGGAGCTTTAAATACAGGGTTTTTGAATACTGCCTCAGCCGATGACTGTAAGGACAGGGAAGCCATTAGTGTGGAGACATATGAGGATGTCTTGAAGGAGTAGAGTTGGTGTTGTAAGGTGGAGACGTGTGATAAATTCCTCATGACCATATTGGACAGCTGCTCTGCCAACCTGCTACATATCAATTGAGCAAGTGAATGAGGAGGAAAAAGCCAATTACATGGAAATGTGTCAAAAAAATGCAGCATCATGTGTTGTTTTTGTGTGTATTGGCTTAACTCTGTGTTCTTGGAGGTATTCATCTGTTTTGTTTGCGTGACTGTTTGTATTTGTGCACTGTCAAAAAGCAATTACATTTTATTCAGCATGCAGAGCTTTTTGAGTCACACGCTGAAAATGTGAATTATTTTGAATCTACATTATAAAAAAAAAATCCCATATTAGACCAACAATATTCCCCCAGATGTTATTCCAACTAGGGAGTGTTGCCTGAACAAAGAGTTTCATATTGAACAATTTGTCAAGGGTTTTTCAGTTCCCAATATGCTTTGCATCATAAATAAATACGTTTATAGAAATATTATTTCGCCATTTGCTGTCTTTCTGTTATTTATTGTCACTTTTAGTGGTCTGTTGAGTAGTTATATTGAGAGTTCATCTTTATATATATATATATTAAAAAGATAAAAAGGGAAAGGGAAGACTTTTACATTAGTACAAAAAAATTCAAATAAATGCTGTTCTTTTGAACTTTTTATTGATCAAATATTCCATGTTAAGCAGCACAACTATTTTTAACTGTGATAATAATTAGTAATATTTCTTTAGCACCTAATAAGCATATTAATGATTTCTGAAGGATCATGTGACACTGAAGAATGTAGTAATGACTGCTGAAAATTCAGCTTTGCCAACAAATTATGTTTAAAAATAAGTTATTTTAAAGTGCAATATATTATAGTATTTTCAAGGCAGAAGGCATTAAAAAAATCTCACAAACTCCAAACTTTTGAATAGTAGTGTGTTTTTACATTGTTTTTAATGTGTGATTGTATATATCCTGTTATGTGTGTGTGTGTGCGTGTGTGCGTGTGTGTGCGTGTGTGCGTGTGTGTGCGTGTGTGTGCGTGTGTGTGCGTGTGTGTGTGTGTGTGTGTTGCAGTCAGAGCTTGTGAGCGGGTGGCCTGAGTTCTTCAGTGATGAATTAAACATTCTGAGAGTCCCAGTAAAGATAGCGATTAAACATGGCTCCACGTACCTTGTTTTCCTTTGTGTTGTGGAGGCTGTAACTGTCTGCAGTTCTCCAGCAGTGTAATGGTTCATGTTTTGGCTGGGCTCTTTGCATCTGTAATAATGTCCAGTGCTTTGGCTAAAGCCTCTCTATTGTGGACACTGGGCATGCTTCCTAGAAAGGGGCGTTCTATGGGAATGCATTACCATTTTGTTAGAGTTTTATCCTATTAAAAATCCACTTTCATTTGAAGATGACTGTTTGCAGCATTTCAAAACTTCCCTCTTTTTATGTTATTACAGCACAAAAAAGTAATAAAAGTTTGCTTTATATTGTGTGCACAGTGAGCTGAAACACTTGAAATGTTTGGTACAACTGGATAAAAAGCACTTTTAAGGGAAAAAATGCAAAGATAAGGGCCTTTGTAGCTATTCGTCACATTATTCACATATGTATTCACATTAGTTGATCCACATTAGCTACACAAATCTGCAACATTTTAGAAATAACTAATTTATAGTGTATTACAAATTCATTCTTGTATTTTTGTAACATACAGTAATATCACAAATCAGAAAATATTCATAGTATTTTGCAACCTATTTAGGTGTGCGTGTACATGTGTATGTGTGTGCACGTGCTGTGGGATAAAAAAAAAGTCCAGCCTTTAACCCCCATTGCCCCCTATATTGTTTGTATTGATGATTTTTTCTTGCATTACAGTCGATTAGTCTAGAGACATTAGCATGTTATTTTGTGCTGGTTGTGTTGATAGTATTCAGGATAATTAACATATTGAGTAATGTCTGTTGTGAGTTAATTTGTGGTTGATTTAGATTAACAGAATTTGATGCAAATGTTTCTTCAGCCTGTAGTGTAATTATGTCATGATAATGAGACTCTCCTAAGCAACAGGCTCATTAAAATGTTTCTACAATATAACTATAAACATAACTATAATCAGGGGTGCGCATACGTTTTTCAGCCTGGTTCTCATAAGAGAACCTGGAGATTTGGTTTGGTCCTCACACTGCACATAGTGTGACCCATTAAATATAACTATAAAAATAAATTAATAATAGTGATAATATTATTGCACTTTATTTAGTTAGTTTTTTTTTTTTTACATAAAATAATAAACTAAATAATAAAGTGTGATAATACTATTATATTTTAAAATAAAAAGGGAGTATTAAATACAAATACAATTATTTTATAGTAAACTTAAAAATTAAATGCTAATATTTACTTCTTTTTTTTATATGAATTTATAATTTTAAACCTTAAAATCAGCAGGCTTTTATTTTGGCGGGTTGCCGGCAAGTAAGTATATGCGCTTCCGGGTTTTGCGCTGCATTGTGCTTTGAAAACGGCAGCGGGTAGCCTAGATTTTCAATTTGAAATGATGCTTTCAATTTGAATAGACATCGTATACAGTACAGTTTGTCGATCTAAAATGGTAATTGTGCATTAACAGCTGTCAACCATGTCGGTACGCAAATGAGCTGTCAGAACTTATTTACACAGTGCATTTTTTATTTTGGTCGCGCATGCGGACCTGCAGACCACTTATGCGCACTCCTGACTATAATAATGAAACTCATAGGTATTAATAAATTACTGTGGAAACAGCTATGTAAGTATTAGAAGAAATGTTTGAACAAGTCTTGAACTTACAGAATTTACATATAGATAAATATACATATATTATGTACGTATGTATGATTTATTCATAATTAGGAATACAATGGAATACATTACCTTTTTAAAATAGAAAACAGTGATATATATAAAAAGCATTTGCAAGACTTTTGGCTGGTACTTTGGAAGAAGCACCTCTCATTGCAATCTGCCAGTGAGAGACGGCAACATCTCCTGCTCTGAGTGCGGTGCCTGACAGCTCGAGATGAACAAAACGTTACAAATGAGCGGATGCTGCCACCAGCGCCCTCATCTCTTAAATCTGTAGCGTGCAGAGGCAAGGTGACGAACAAAAGAGAAACCTCTCTCTGTCATTTATCCAACAACAGGCTCTTCTGAATGAAGAGGCAGCGCTCTATTGTTATTGATTGTTAGGGAAGGTGTCCTAGATCTCAATGTGAAACTATGATTCAGGGGCCGACAATGAAGGGACCAGGCTTTTCAATTATGTACCTACGCTGTGGAAAGATAATTTAGAAATGCCCATCTGTGGCCTTGCCACAAAACACAAACCCTTTATACAGGAAACAGGGCTTTGTATCATGTAAGTATTGACATTTGTTGCAGAAAATAGAAATTATCATAATTTCTACAGAAAAAGACTGTAAAAAGGCTTCGCTTAAAAACCAGTTAACAGTTTCTTTATATGGTGAAAAACTGCAATAGATCTAATGGGAGATTCAATCAATTTTTGGAATTCATCTTATAATTTATGGTGAAAAATCATAAATTGGCATTACCACAATTCTCTCTTCTCAAATGTGACAGCTCACAATCATTCATTTTTTTCCCCTTATCAGCTATGAACATTAGGTTTTTATGTTACAACTTATATTGTTAAGTGAATGAATATTGCATTATTTTAGTATCATGTGTGTTACCTTTTATATATTAGTATTTAAATTAGCTTGTGGAAAACACACACACACACACATACATATGTATATATATATATATATATATAGGTGCATCTCAAAAAATTTTAATATCATGAAAACTTTATTTTTTTGTAACATTTCAAAAAGTGGAACTTTCATATATTATAGATTCATTATATGTATAGTAAAACATTTCAAAAGTTGTTTTTTCTTTTATTTTAATTTAGATGATTAGAGCTTGCAGCTCTTGAAATTCAAAAATCCAGTATCTCAAAATATCAGAGTATTTACATTTGAGTTTCATTAAATCACCATCCCTACAGTATAAATTCTGGGTATCTCTTGTTCTTTGAAACCACAATAATGGGGAAGACTGCTGACTTGGTAATGGTCCAGAAGACAATCATTGACAACCGCCACAAAGAGGGTAAGTCACAGAAGGTCATTACTGAAAGGGGTGGCTGTTCACAGAGTGCTGTTTCAAAGCATATTAAATGCAAAGTTGACTGGAAGGAAGAAATTGGGTTGATAAAGGTACACAAGCAACAGGGATGACCGCAAGCTTGAGAATACTGTCAAGCAAAACTGATTCAAAAACTTGGGAAAGCTTCACAAGGAGTAGACTGAAGCTGGAGTCAGTGCATCAAGAGTCACCACGCTCCAATGTCTTCAGGAAAAGTGCTACCAAGCCACTTCTGAAACAGAAGCAATGTCAGAAGCATCTTACCTGGGCTAATGAGATAAAGAACTGGACTGTTGCTCAGTGGTCCAAAGTCCTCTTTTCAGATAAAAGTAAATTTTGCATTTCATTTGTAAATCAAGGTCTGGAGTCTGGAGGAAGCCTGGAGAGGCACAGAATCCAAGCTGCTTGAAGTCCAGTGTGAAGTTTCCGAAGTCAGTGATGATTTGGCGTGCCGTGATATCTCCTGGTGTTGGTCCACTGTGTTTTATCAAGTCCAAAGTCAATGCAGCCGTCTACCAGGAGATTTTGGAGCACTTTATGCTTTCATCTGCTGACAAGCTTTATGGAGAAGATGATTTACTTTTCCAGCAGGACTTAGCACCTGCCCACAGTGCCAAAACCACTTCCAAGTGGTTTGCTGATCATGATATTACTGTGCTTGATTGGCCAGCCAACATGCCTGACCTGAAATCTTTGGGATATTTTCAAGAGAAAGATGAGAAACAGTCGATCCAACAATACAGACGAGCTGAAGGCTCAATAGTGCCTCAGCAGTGCCACAGGCTGATCGCTTCCATGCCACACCACACATTTGTGCTAAAGGAGCCCCGACCAATTATTGAGTGCATAAATGAACACATTAAAGATCTTGAACTTTTCTGTTTTGCAAATACTTTTTTTTTATTATTGATCTTAGGAAATATTCTAATATTTTGAGATACTGGATGACTTTCATGAGCTGTAAACTCTAATCCTCAAAATAAAATAATAATTTTTTTAAATGTTTTACTTTACATGAAATTAATCTAGAATATATGAAAGTTTCACTTTTTGAAATGTTACAAAAAAATGAACTTTTTCATGATATACAAATTTTTTTAGATGAACCTGCATATATATATTTTTCACTGTAAATTTAAGTTTAATCTACAAAATTTACTCTTGCTGTTTTTGACCGTGGCAGCTGCTGATTTTAATTTAAATATTTTTTTTTTTACAGTACATGTTTCATTAACAAATGTCACTTTATTTAATTGTCGGTAAAATGTCATCACTTCACTTCAATTATACTTAAATTCTATCTTAAAAGATTGTGAAAAATAAACTGTTCTTTACACACAATAGTGATAGTTTTCTTTCTTTTCTTTTCTTTTCTTAATCATTTTAAGTAAAATGGCCACTTTAAATATGTTTTTTTCCCTGATTACTGTGTCATTTTCCTTTCTCTGCACAAAAGACGCTTCTCCCTCTGTAAAGGAGTTCAACACAACACTCTTGCCCTCCTACAGTACGTTCTGAGTGACAGGTCTGAATACTGTGATCAACAGAGTGTAGAGAATTGATCTGTTCCTACAAGATCCTGTAAACCTGTTTACAATCCTCTCAGCGCCCTACACATCAAGACTCACGCTGAAGCCTGTACAACAGCAAAAACAAACAGCCACACCAGAGGATGGAACAGTCCAAGTGATTAAAGTTGAATGTGTTGTGATAGTGATGGGCTTTTTAGGATTCAGAACAGGTTCGCGGTGGAAAGGATGAGGGAGATGAGCAGGTGGGCCACCACACAGAACACAGCTGCTGCATAGCGACAGAGAACAGAGTGAAAACACCAGAGTGTCACGCTACAGACGTGACTACAGACACGCTTAAGACTCTATCCGGTTGTCTCTTCCTAAAATATTCATTAGGGCTGTTCATTAGGGGTGAAATGAGGTTGGCAAATCGCATTTTGATGTGTCTAGACAGGATGTCAAAAGCAGCATGACGATGGCTTATGCACTATGGATTTTCTAGGCCCTCTGATCTTGGTTACATTTGAGTTAGTCCACTTTTATTTTAGGATGGGATGTTGCTCATATGCTTATATTCACAAAACAGTTCCGATTTTTACAAATATCGCTATGAGTGCAAATAACTGAGAGCATCAGTAATTTTTTGTTTTACTTTAGAAGATTTTATAGTTTTATTTAATTACTATTTTATTATTTATTTATTGTTATATGTTTTATTATGCTTTAAAGACAGAGTTATGTTTGTTCACTTTCCATTAAAGATGGAATGTTTCGCATAATGTGATATGGTCACAAAAAGTTTTTTTTTTTTTTTTTTACAAATATTGCTGCAGAGTTCAAATAACTAAGCACTTGAGTAATGTGAACATTTTATTAATTTTATTTTATTTTAATTTAATTTAATTTAATTTTTTTGTTTATATTACCAAATTGAATCCCCAATATTTGTCAATATACACCCTATATACTATTAAAAACTTTTTAGAAAAGTCACATTAAAGTCGTATCACATTAAAGTCTCATCAAGTTTATATGCATTTTTACATTGCTTCAAAAATAAAAGCTACAGCTGTACAGTGACGAGAATAATTTTATGTATCTGTATTCATTCACATAGCATACTGCTATTCAGCTTTTATTGTTAATAGTCACCTTCTTTTCAGATCATTAGTCAACAAATCCTCTGTAAACACCGTAAGTGCAGTGGAGGTTGCAAACACACAGATGGATCTTTAATTTAACTGAGCTGAGTGCTCGCTAAAAACCAGCTTGCTCGTAGATCATTCTGTGTATTAAGTCATTACAAGTTCATTTGAATTCTGACATGTTGCTTTTTAATTATTCGATTAATTTTCACCAGCCTGACCCATTCAAGCCAATTTGTGGAGTTACAAACATAGGTGGGAACTATTACACTCAGCAGTCAGCCAGTCACAGTAACGTGGATGCATTTCCTCCTCTCACTTTACATTTCTCCTGTATTTTGCAGTATACTTTAAGTTAGAAAAAATTTTGGGGTAACACTTTATTTTAAGGTGTCCTTGTTACACGTTACATGTACTTACTATTATAATAACAATAAATTATGCATAATTACATGCAAGTAACCCTAAGCCAACCCCTAACCATATAGTAAGTACATGTAGATAATTAGTATTTCTCAGTACTTAAATGTATAATTACACTGTAACAAGGACACAAAATAAAGTGTAACCAAATTGTGGATTATATTCCACTTGATCTCTTTTTTTCATGTTATTTTAGTTTTATTTTTCATTATATTTGTTTTATTTTGAAGATGCACAGCCTCTCTTGTCTCCAAGAGACATACATGTTTAAAATCCAGAGACACTAAAATCACATCATTTTATTTATTTATTGGTGTATTACAAATTTCCACAGATATATTCTTAGATCTAACTGTATACGGTTTTAACCCTCAACGCATGCAGTGTACCGCGGGCGGCACACAGGAGCTGTATCAGGTTAACAATCTTGTTTTTTTTAGCTCATAATGCATTCTCATAACATCAGTATTTAAAAAAAAATGTTTGCGCCATATACATTAAAAATAAATGTAATGTATGATATTTTGCTTCTAATGCACATTTAATGTCTTTTTAAGAGTCACTTAAAGGAACACTCCACTATTTTTGAAAATAGGCTCATTTTCCAACTCCCCTAACAGTTGTGTTTTACCGTTTTTGAATCCATTCAACCGAGCTCCGGGTCTGGCGGTAGCACTTTTAGCTGTAGCTTAGCATAGATCATTGAATCTGATTAGACCGTTAGCATCTCGCTCAAAAATGACCAAAGAGTTTCTATATTTTTCCTATTTAAAATGATGTTGCGCAGCGCCTGAAAATTGGCGCTGCGTAATATCATTGCACCTGCTGCACCCATGGTATGGCAGCAAAGTTCCTTGATTATTACGCTGGAATGAGAGTATAGTTCCTAGCCATATCGCCCTAGAAAATCGCAACTTAGTACACGATGTAACTACAGAAGAGTCAAGTTTTAAATAGGAAAAATATAGAAACTCTTTGGTCATTTTTGAGCAAGATGCTAATGATCTAATCAGATTCAATTATCTATGCTAAGCTACAGCTAAAAGAGCTACCGCCACATTTGAAAACGTGAAACTCAACTGTTTAACTCTAGGGGAGCCTATTTTCAAAAATAGTGGAGTGTTCCTTTAAATATTCAAGTAATTCTGGTACCATTGTAATCATGTTACCTCAACACATGAGGTGCTGAGCTGGTAGCGTGTGTCCATTGCCTGGGCTACGGTGCAGAGTTTTGTTTATTATTCATAGAGTTATAATACTTAATCATACATTCTGTCATGCTGCATGATTAGAGAAGCCCTCTAGCTGAGAAACCTTTGGGAAATATGAAGAACTGAGAGAGAGAGAGAGCTGTGTAATCCATTACAATCCGTTCCTCTTCGGGGAATTAGCCCTCTTATATGACAAACGAATGGCACTTATGATGGGATTTATTACTGTCACCTTCCCAAAATACTGTGTGTGTGTTTTTTCTAATATGTGAATCCAATATGTCTACAAAGCTAATGACAAACTAATTGATGCCTGACTGTGATTGATTATTTGATTGAGTGATTGATGCTTAATAAATGCAACAAAATCGATTTAGGGTTATGGTACATAGGATTTATTAGGGATAATTTTACCCAGACACATTTCATCACACTGTGTGGCTGAAAGTCCAAATTCCCATTTCAATAAAAAAAAAGCTATTTTCTGTGATTAAAGACACTAAACCGTAATTTCAGTCTGGGTGCACATAATCACATTCACTCTGGTATCACAGCATTGCTTTGTGCTCTCAGAAGTCAAGCTACCCAAAATAGCGCATATGCACAAAACAAGTACAAAGTCCTCTGTGAATCATGTGCTAGAAGAGGAATCAGCCTGCCGAACTCAAATGGCATTTGCTATCACGCATTGTTCACTGTAAATACAGGCTTTATTGAAATGGCTTTTGGGGGTGTTGGATACCAAGCCAGCGGTGAAATATGCTCCTGAGTAAAAGCATTGCGAGGTCATTAGCTGGCGTGCGAGGTTCATTTATTCTCCAGTGTGCCACGTCGCCTTCCTTCCTCCCTCCCTCCCAATCTGATCCTCAAAATGGAGGTGCTGGTCACGGGCCAAACAAGATATTCATGTGGAAATGTGACCAGCATGCAAGATGTCTCAATGTGGTGGTCTCTGATTTTCATAAGCTCCACAGAGTCACTCACAGAGAATTCTTCCAAGTAACTTAATTATTGCCACTGTACTGAGACAGCAGCACTGACAAAGTATGTAGCATCCACACAGCATATGAAATCACTAATATATATGATTCAAAACTGAAAAGAAGTTTTCAAGCATCAAAACAGTAAAAGTTTAATACAGCATACAGCTTTATTATTTTTATTATTTTTTTAGTTTATTTTGTTGTTGTTCATAGATTACAATGGGTCCTGTTTAAGAAATGTTTTCTGATCAGTAAATAGTGACATCTGTGGTCACAGAACATCACTAGTCTCTCGCAGTGCTCTTGTGTGATCTTGGTCCACTCTTTTTATAGTTCAGTAACTGTAGTGGGTTTCTAAGCTTTGTCACCAAGGATTTTCAAGAGATTTTCAATCGGGTTTAGATCAGCACTCTTGGCTGGACATTTAATTATTTCAATGTTCTTAGGTTCAAGGAAAAAAATATTTCCCATCAGACCCAAATAAATTAAATTTGCTTTCATTACTGAAATCAACTTTGGTCTAGTTCTCTTCTGTCCACACAACATGCTCCTCAGCTAGGGTGAACTCTCTGCTAATGAAAGTCTTGGTCACTGCAGAGTGTGCTTTCAGTCCAACGTCTCTTAAACGTCCCAAAACAGATCCTTACCCTGTTCAAAACTGAACTGGCAAGCAATTCCAAATGCAGTGCTGAACCGATTCCCCACTGAGAGTCTCCGCATTATCCTGTTTTCTTGTGCATTTGTCTTGCATGGACAACCAGCCTTTTTGGAGGACTTGAATGAATTGGTGTCATTGTAAAGCTGCCATATTCAAGAAATCCCAGATTTAGAATGGCCAACTTCTCTTGCAGTGGCTAAAAGTGTCATCCCTCTGGCCTTCATCTGGACAACCTGCTATTGCAGGGTTTCAGTCACCTTAGAGCGGCCCGCCATCTTGCAATCTCAGTAAAAATTCGAGGAAATCTGCCAGCTAAATAGGGTTTGTCATATAATTAGGGAAATGAGCACCAGGTGCCAGATTAACACCAATAACTTGGAGGTATCTGTAAGTGTTCTCTAAGGCCCTGTTTACACTAGTGCGTTTTCGTTTTAAACCAGCGAACACTAACCCTAACCCTTCGTCAAAGTCTTCAAAAGTCTTTGTTTTGCTCCATTTACACTGAAACGCAACCCCAGAGTTTTCAAATTAAACTTGGTCTGCAGCATTCTCAAAAGTCTCTGTTCCCTATCAATACTTCACTCGTACTGCGTCTGTTTAAGAAGCTTGGGGGAAAACTTTTTCTCCGATGACTGAAGCCTTTCAATAATGCAGTGTAACTGCACGGCCATTGGTTCGTGCAGTGAATAAAAAATTAACCAATGGCTCGGCAACAGAGCTAAACGAGCCTATGGCGGTAAAGCCCGCCAGAATGGGCGGGGTCATCTGGCTATATAAGGATCCTCAGATTATTCTCCTTCAGTGACGACTACTAGATCTTCGCTCTACGAGACTACAAAGCCTTTGCCGTGATCAAGCCTCGCAGCGGATCGAGAGACCCCTTCCTGCTCGGCCATTCTCGCCGCTTCATGCTGCCCTCGCACCTGCAGCAGCGACTGTCTCCGGTTCCCTGCCGCTATCCGGCGATATAAAAGAGCAAATTTCAGAGCAAATTTTCAGCGTTGTTTCAAATGCCACGCCGTTACTGCCGCTGACGGTCATGGCGAGTGTGTTTCATGCTTGGGCGCCGCCCCACGCTGAAGCAGCACTCATTGAGACCGAATGTCCTCATTGCGAAGATATGAGTCTCGCCTCTCTGTGCTCGCAGAAAGCTTTCTTTTCAGAGAGCGACTCCGCCCCTCGCGCCCTCTCGCTTTCTTCCTCCCAGGAGCCTGTGAGGAAAAAGCAGCGTGGCAGAGGAACTCGGCGCTCGGTGACGAGTGAGCCCACGCCGGCTGAGCCCCTGCCTGCCTCACTCTCTCTGCTCAGAGAGGTTTTTCCAGTCCACTTCTCCCTCCCAGACCAGTATCCCTCTGCGGCTACGAGCGATCTTGTCTCATTTGGAAGAAACGAGTGTGACGCCATGGATGACAACATGTCATTGGAGGCTTCAGATGCGGAGAAGCTGTCAGGCTCGTACTAAAGCTGTGGAGGAGCTGGGTTTGGAGTGGTCTCCGACAGAGGAGCCCACCCACAGCCGCCTGGATGAGTGGTTCTTGCCGGGGCACAGTCAGGCCCACCGACAACGAGCTCCACCATTCTTTCCGGAGGTCCGTGATGAGATCACCATGTCTTGGCGTGCCCCCTACTCGGCCCGCCTTCGTGCCTCATCTTCGTCTGCCCTCAGATCAGTCGACAGCTCCAAAGAAAAAGGATACGACAGACTGCCTCCCCTGGATGAGTAAGTGGCCGTGCATCTCTGCCCGCCCACGGCCATCGGCTGGAAGGTAAAGGCGGCCCACCCATCCAAGCCGTGTAGGGTGACTTCAGCTCTCGCCGGATGAACCTTCTCGTCTGCTGGACAAGCGGCCTCTGCGCTTCATTCCATGGCGGTCTTACAAGCCTTCCAGGCCAAGCTCCTCCGTTGCATGGTCGAGTCCGGCCTGGACCCCGCAGCTTTTAAGGAACTGCGCAGTACGACCGACCTGGCTCTACGCACCACCAAGATGACAGCGCAGGCGATTGGCAGATCCATGGCCAGCCATCTATGGCTAAACCTCACGGAGATCAAGGATGCTGATATGGTCCCCTTCCTCGACTCCCCGGTTTCCCCTACTGGCCTGTTTGGGAGATGGGAGCGTATGGGAGATCTGCAGGCACTATCAGTGAGCCCCACCTGCCTCGAATTCGGGCCCAATGACTCTAAGGTCATCCTGAAACCAAGGCATTGTTATGTACCTAAAGTGCTCTCTACTCCATTTAGAGCACAGGTAATAATTCTATCGCCGCTTCCTCCTTCGGAGCAAGACCAAGAGTTGAACTTACTCTGTCCCGTCAGGGCGCTGAAAGTCGGCCATCGGCTGGAAGGTAAAGGCGGCCCACCCATCCAAGCCGTGTAGGGTGACTTCAGCTCTCGCCGGATGAACCTTCTCGTCTGCTGGACAAGCGGCCTCTGCGCTTCATTCCATGGCGGTCTTACAAGCCTTCCAGGCCAAGCTCCTCCGTTGCATGGTCGAGTCCGGCCTGGACCCCGCAGCTTTTAAGGAACTGCGCAGTACGACCGACCTGGCTCTACGCACCACCAAGATGACAGCGCAGGCGATTGGCAGATCCATGGCCAGCCATCTATGGCTAAACCTCACGGAGATCAAGGATGCTGATATGGTCCCCTTCCTCGACTCCCCGGTTTCCCCTACTGGCCTGTTTGGGAGATGGGAGCGTATGGGAGATCTGCAGGCACTATCAGTGAGCCCCACCTGCCTCGAATTCGGGCCCAATGACTCTAAGGTCATCCTGAAACCAAGGCATTGTTATGTACCTAAAGTGCTCTCTACTCCATTTAGAGCACAGGTAATAATTCTATCGCCGCTTCCTCCTTCGGAGCAAGACCAAGAGTTGAACTTACTCTGTCCCGTCAGGGCGCTGAAAGTCTATGTTGAGCGTTCCGCCCCGTTCAGGTGGTCGGATCAGCTATTCGTATGCTTCGGTGGATGCACTATGGGTTGTCCGGTTACGAAGCAGAGACTTTCCAAATGGATAATTGATGCATACTCTTCTTTGGGCCTTCAATACCCCATGGGAGTAAGAGCCCACTCAACTAGAGGCGTTGCCTCGTCCTGGGCCTGGTCTAGGGGTGTGTTCATTGCAGAAATGTGTGCAGCGGCCGGCTGGGCCTCGCCGTCCACATTTGCCAGATTCTATAGTCTGGACATCCCAGCCTTACAGGTGCGGGTCCTTTCTGCATAGCAGGGCACTCTGTCATATGACAACCAGTGCTTGGCGTTTGCCTCCTTCATGTACGCTCTTGACCCTCAGTGAGTTCCAAGGCTGTACTGAATTATTTCGGGACGATGATACAAGGCTGGGCCGACCTCTCTGAGTTTAGCCCTACTGTCTTTTGCAGGGCTTCCCTGCAAAATACTTGGTCCCTCTGGGCCCCCTTGGGTGCTTAAGGCAAGTTCAAGTATTAGTCGTTCCTCTAGTATAGCAAAGCGGGATTGTACTGGTTCCCCAAGCATCTTAAACAGACGCAGTATGAGTGAAGTATCGATAGGGAACGTACTCGGTTACTAACGTAACCTCAGTTCCCTGAGATACTAAACGAGTACTGCTTACTTTGCCGTGCTATGTAGCTGCACGACTCAGTCGTCGCTTCAGTCAAAGTAACCTGAGGATCCTATGGCAATGTGTCGTTTATATAGCCAGATGACCCCGCTCATTCTGGCTGCCGAGTCATTGGTTCGTTTTTTATTCACTGCATGAACCAATGGCCGTGCAGTTACACTGCATTATTGAAAGGCTTCAGTCATCGGAGAAAAATGAGTTTTCCCTCAAGCGTCTTAAACAGACGCAGTACTCATTCCGTATCTCAGGGAACCGAGGTTACATTAGTAACCGAGTCCAGGGTCGAAAATGCCGGAGTGTTGTAATCGACAGGTGTATCCGTAGCAAAAGTTATGCTTTTTAAAATGAAAACTCACTAGTGTAAATGTAGCCTAATTTTGTTCAGAGTTCTTTTTTAAATATCTCATTTAAATTTTTTATACTATGCTTCAGAATACAGTTAATTTATAAAATATGCTTAAAAACTGTCCTTCTACTCTTGTTAGGATAACTTCAAATAGGACCAAGCACTGACGTTTTTCCTGTGTTTTTCCATTTACTACTGTAGCACACAACAAATAGAAAAATTACAATATATATAGTTTCAAAAGTTATGCTTTTTAAAATGAAAACTCACTAGTGTAAATGTAGCCTAATTTTGTTCAGAGTTCTTTTTTAAATATCTCATTTAAATTTTTTATACTATGCTTCAGAATACAGTTAATTTATAAAATATGCTTAAAAACTGTCCTTCTACTCTTGTTAGGATAACTTCAAATAGGACCAAGCACTGATGTTTTTCCTGTGTTTTTCCATTTACTACTGTAGCACACAACAAATAGAAAAATTACAA
Organism: Sinocyclocheilus grahami; assembly: GCF_001515645.1. Taxonomy (NCBI): domain Eukaryota; kingdom Metazoa; phylum Chordata; class Actinopteri; order Cypriniformes; family Cyprinidae; genus Sinocyclocheilus; species Sinocyclocheilus grahami. The sequence continues at coordinate 327,448 of NW_015505328.1, read as the reverse complement.
TATATATAGTTTTGTGTGTGTGTGTGTGTGTGTGTGTGTTTCCCAGAGAGGTCCAGTAAGTCAACCACAGAAATAATGAACATGGCAACCACTTTTTTTCCTCTGTACATCATCTGTATTTTTTCCCCGTCTGTTGAGCATGATTGTTCACAAAAGGCCCCTTGCAGTTTGGATAGTATTGGGTCCTTCCCACTGTGCTGAGATGGATAAAGTATGGCTCCCACAATGCCATGGGGGTGGAGAGGCCTTGACTCCATGTAGCGGAGAACAAGGGGAGAGTGCATCACAAATGAGAGTAGGGAGGGAGGACAGGAGGAGTGTTGGGAAGGAGAGGTGCTCTGCCACAGAAGGAGTGCCCGTGGAGAACACTGATTACTTACTTTCAAAACATCAGTTTGATGGAGAGACGCGAGCAGCTTCCCAGCGGCCTCTCGTTTGTCTGGGCTACGGCGGCCCGTGATTGATGAAGCAACCGCCGGTGTGAGACCCATGTTGTAGAGCCTGCTTTCATCTCACTCCCTCTCTCCATTGCCCCGCCATGCTCTTCCCTCTCTCTTTTTCTCTTTCCATGTCTTGCCCCCCCTCTCTCGCCATGGGAGCCCAGGTAAACAGGATGCTGATGAAGTTTCAGAAAGAGTATGTGTTCATTTCTGTGTGTGACAGTAACGATTGGTGTGCTATTTATAAAAGCTTATTCTCAAACTACTAAACAGTAAAGTGAGATTTAGTCTGGGGTTTCAAAGAGTTTTTTTTTTTTTTGGAAAGATGTCTGTTATGCTCACCAAGGCTGCATTTAGTTGACTAAAAAAGTAAAAAATTAAATTAAATAAAAAAATTGTAATATTGTGAAATAAATAAAAATATTCCCGTATGTTAATACATTTTACAAAGGAATTTATTCCTGTGATGGGAAAGCTACATTTTTTGCATCCATGACTCCAGTCTTCAGTGTCACATGATCCTTCAGAAATAATTATAATATGCTGATTTGCTGCTCAAGAAACATTTCTGATTATTATGTTTAAAACAGTTGTACTGTATTTCTGTGGAAACTGTGATACATTTTATGTTTGTGTATCTGTGTGCCAAAAAGACGAGGGTCTCTATATTAGTGCTGCCACCTGTCTTAATTAGCAGGTAGGCAATTAAGACAGATTCCCTGATTAAGGAACATGCTAACGGCTGTCATTTGCTAATAATGAATCTCTCCTAATTTTGCACTGAACCACTGAGAGCTATTGATCTGAGAAAGGGATGTGACTTGGATTGCAAAAGCTTAAATGCTCGCCAAGTCCATTACGGTCAATGACGATACGCTCTTATTTTTCTTTGCCTCGTGAGAAGGCTCTCTCCCTTTTGTCTCAATCCCCCTTTTTGAAGTTTTTTTTTTTAGAGAAGTTGATGTGTTTTGAAGCTACATTTCAATGTCTGGAGTCCGAGCATGCTCTGTAGTTCAGAGTGTCTTTTGCTGCATTCATCGATTTCACTGGGTCATTCACATCATTCACATGCATAGACCAGCATCTGAAATCTCACACACCCACACTACATTAACGCTGCTATATAATCTTGTCCGATTTGTGGCACAGGTTGAGGTGTAATTTTGTCTGATTTAGTGTTTATCTGATGTACCTTTCCTTGCTGGATGTCTGAGGTATTGAAATGATTTCTTTAAGTGTTTGTAATGCCATTTCTTAATAAGACAAGCAATATTTCTGCCCACACTGAAAGCAAAAATTTAGCATCAACTAAATCATAGGCAGTTATTAACTTGTCACTGTCTAGTACATTGAGTCATAGTTATCTCTTACCGAAAGTCCTTCTACCTCTTTCTCCTCTTATTAAATCTTTATCTTGCTCTTTTCCTGACTTTTTCTGTTACTTTTGGTACCTCTTGTCCACTCCTACACATCTCATAGTATTACGATAAATAAAACAAAGATTATTCGAATTCACTGTATATATATATATATATATATATATATATATATA
>NW_015505328.1:308762-318391 GCF_001515645.1 Sinocyclocheilus grahami | reverse complement strand
CAGAGAGGCCCAGTAAGTCAACCACAGAAATAATGAACATGGCAACCACTTTTTTTCCTCTGTACATCATCTGTATTTTTTCCCCGTCTGTTGAGCATGATTGTTCACAAAAGGCCCCTTGCAGTTTGGATAGTATTGGGTCCTTCCCACTGTGCTGAGATGGATAAAGTATGGCTCCCACAATGCCATGGGGGTGGAGAGGCCTTGACTCCATGTAGCGGAGAACAAGGGGAGAGTGCATCACAAATGAGAGTAGGGAGGGAGGACAGGAGGAGTGTTGGGAAGGAGGGGTGCTCTGCCACAGAAGGAGTGCCCGTGGAGAACACTGATTACTTACTTTCAAAACATCAGTTTGATGGAGAGACGCGAGCAGCTTCCCAGCGGCCTCTCGTTTGTCTGGGCTACGGCGGCCCGTGATTGATGAAGCAACCGCCGGTGTGAGACCCATGTTGTAGAGCCTGCTTTCATCTCACTCCCTCTCTCCATTGCCCCGCCATGCTCTTCCCTCTCTCTTTTTCTCTTTCCATGTCTTGCCCCCCCTCTCTCGCCATGGGAGCCCAGGTAAACAGGATGCTGATGAAGTTTCAGAAAGAGTATGTGTTCATTTCTGTGTGTGACAGTAACGATTGGTGTGCTATTTATAAAAGCTTATTCTCAAACTACTAAACAGTAAAGTGAGATTTAGTCTGGGGTTTCAAAGAGTTTTTTTTTTTTTTGGAAAGATGTCTGTTATGCTCACCAAGGCTGCATTTAGTTGACTAAAAAAGTAAAAAATTAAATTAAATAAAAAAATTGTAATATTGTGAAATAAATAAAAATATTCCCGTATGTTAATACATTTTACAAAGGAATTTATTCCTGTGATGGGAAAGCTACATTTTTTGCATCCATGACTCCAGTCTTCAGTGTCACATGATCCTTCAGAAATAATTATAATATGCTGATTTGCTGCTCAAGAAACATTTCTGATTATTATGTTTAAAACAGTTGTACTGTATTTCTGTGGAAACTGTGATACATTTTATGTTTGTGTATCTGTGTGCCAAAAAGACGAGGGTCTCTATATTAGTGCTGCCACCTGTCTTAATTAGCAGGTAGGCAATTAAGACAGATTCCCTGATTAAGGAACATGCTAACGGCTGTCATTTGCTAATAATGAATCTCTCCTAATTTTGCACTGAACCACTGAGAGCTATTGATCTGAGAAAGGGATGTGACTTGGATTGCAAAAGCTTAAATGCTCGCCAAGTCCATTACGGTCAATGACGATAAGCTCTTATTTTTCTTTGCCTCGTGAGAAGGCTCTCTCCCTTTTGTCTCAATCCCCCTTTTTTAAGTTTTTTTTTTTTAGAGAAGTCGATGTGTTTTGAAGCTACATTTCAATGTCTGGAGTCCGAGCATGCTCTGTAGTTCAGAGTGTCTTTTGCTGCATTCATCGATTTCACTGGGTCATTCACATCATTCACATGCATAGACCAGCATCTGAAATCTCACACACCCACACTACATTAACGCTGCTATATAATCTTGTCCGATTTGTGGCACAGGTTGAGGTGTAATTTTGTCTGATTTAGTGTTTATCTGATGTACCTTTCCTTGCTGGATGTCTGAGGTATTGAAATGATTTCTTTAAGTGTTTGTAATGCCATTTCTTAATAAGACAAGCAATATTTCTGCCCACACTGAAAGCAAAAATTTAGCATCAACTAAATCATAGGCAGTTATTAACTTGTCACTGTCTAGTACATTGAGTCATAGTTATCTCTTACCGAAAGTCCTTCTACCTCTTTCTCCTCTTATTAAATCTTTATCTTGCTCTTTTCCTGACTTTTTCTGTTACTTTTGGTACCTCTTGTCCACTCCTACACATCTCATAGTATTACGATAAATAAAACAAAGATTATTCGAATTCACTGGCTGTGTTTTATCATTTGCATTATGCAGACAAGAATACACAAGTATTTTGTGACCATCTCCATAATTTTGAGTCATTTTAATGCTGAAACACATTTTTAATTTTATGCACAGAACAAAAAAAAAAGTAATGCATTTGTAATATAATGCATAAATTTAACAATATATCTCCACCATTTTTTTTTTTGCATTATGCAGACAAGAATACACAAGTATTTTGTGACCATCTCCATCATTTTGAGTCATTTTAATGCTGAAACACATTTTTCATTTTATGCACAGAACAAAAAAATAAGTAATGCATTTGTAATATAATGCATAAATTTAACAATATATCTCCACCATTTTTTTCCGATATTGGTAAATGTAATGTCTGGTTCATACACTTGATGCATTATGATACATTTAAATTGTAGTTGTACTGTGTCTCTCAACATATTCTCTGATGTTATTTAATGTTTTTTTCATGCTGCAGCTAGTAGTAAAGCAGAAGAGACTATTGATTCACTCACATTCTGTGCTTCTGTTTGAACTGAGGCAGCTACAGAGATCTGTCACACCACATTAAAGAGCCTAAGAAAGACATTTCATGTATTAATTTTGGCGACAAAAGAGATAGAACTTGAAAGCTGAGACTCCGAGCAACAATTAAAAAAAACTCTAAATTAAAGTGGCAATATTAAGACTTATTTTGATGAAGCAGAGTTCATGATTGGGTGGGCCTGTAGAGTCTGTTCTATAGTACTGGTCATGCATAGATTGAATAAAAGAAATACAACATGTGTCTGTCCTTAAAGCCTTAGCAAACATGCTGTGTTTTAACCACCAAGATGAGTATGAAGTATATTTTGGCATGGACTGCTTTGTGAGCCTTGGTTATTGGCAGCAAAAGGGATAAACTAAAGCTTTTAATGCTATGCCTTTAAATTTAAGGGACATTTGCCATACTTCGTTTCCTAAAGTAGATTATGCCCATAAAACTGAAGAAAAAAATCAGTTTTGACTCATAATTAATTTATAATCTTTATAGGAGCATATGTTTAATTTATGGGACTCCATTTCAGATTTAAATTTAAACTCACTGAGACATGTAAAGTTATGAACATGGAATGGGTTATGTGTGCAAGTGTTGTTGTTTTGTGATTGTGCCACTGCATGACAAGAATGTGACAAACATATTCATCCAAGTTTCATACAACTCCTGAATACATATTTCAAGGACACATTATTCAAATGTCAGAAAATCAGTTGTCCCTTTGGGAGGCTATGGAGCTGTGTGAAATACTACATCAAACCAAGCAAAAGATGTGTGTGACTATACTACAAATTGTAAGATTTTGAATTGGTTCAAATATTGTATTTCTAGGCCACAGGTATATATCACAGGTAAGATATTGTTTAGCTGTCTTTCTATTATCTGTGTTTTTAAATGGTGCTGTGTTTGGTGTTTCTTTCTTTATCCAACTAATCCGTTGAGTGAACGTTTGAAAGAATTATTCATAATGTTCAATAAGATACTTGTTGCCACCTGCTGGCATAATAGTGTAACTTGCAGAAAGAGGCACGAAATTAATCTGAAATTAATCAGTGTTTTTGCTGAACTGAATCTAAATATTTAAGTCAATGGGTTGAATTCAATTCCTTCTGCTATCTCGTAGGGCCCTTCTGGGATATGTAGTCATTTGGAAATTGACATAATGGCACCCTGACCTTTTGTAAAATACATTTGAAGAAAAACGTCTTGCATATACTTTAGAACATAGTAAGTAACTTTAAAAAGAAATGCTGTGATGGACTGTTGTAATGAAAAGGTACTATTTTAAATGTATTATTAAATTAAATGTGAAATGTGTATTAAGCAATAAAGATGCTTACTGCTGATCATTTCATTATCTTTACATCTTTATTTATTTTTTTATTTTTTTAAATATTTAGTAAACAACATATGTCTGATAAATTCAAATACAGAATAAACTATAGTTTAAAAAATACTTTTTTCAAGTTACATCATTGTGCCAATAGGTGGCGACAAATTACTATCTTTATGAGCGAATTGTCTGAATCAACTTTTTCCTGAATCAACAATGAAATTCCTTATTGAATTCGAATGAGTAAGTGAATCATTCTCTCAGCCGATTCGTTCAAAACACGGATTCATTCAGGAACAAAATAGCACTGCTAAGATTTGCCTGACAGGAATGTACGCCACAGTTGTTTAACTTCGTTTGGAAATATTTTCGTATGTGGACCAGAAAACGTACAAAGTAACTGGACATACTGTCTGCAATGTAGGTTACCCGATATTAACATATTGTGTGTTGAACTGCTGTGCTGTATTGAAACTGTCGCACTCACAAGTCATGCTGTGTACTGGAAAAACATTACATTCAGTCATTATTTTTTATAATTCTGTGTGGTGACACTAGTGGCATAGAAATTACAGACTTTACCTTTAAGTTCAAGCAAAAGAACGCAAACTGCCTGTGTGTGTGTGTGTGTGTGTGTGTGTGTGTGGGAGCGAAAGAGAGAGAAACGGAAAGATAACAGTAATGATATGGCTCCGCTCCCGCCTGTGAAGGCCATTAAAGTGTGATTCATGTGGCCATGTCCTTTAATGACATCTCCAGTTAGTCATCAATAAAGTGAGACAGATGTAGGATGAAGATGGAGCATTTTGATGGGTGGAGGGTTGGGGTTACAATGACCTCTGTCCTCTGTTGCAGCACCACGCTGATTCACGACACACTGCGCACGCACACACATACACACACAATGATGTTTTTTACTTGTCAAAATGTTCAGTTTGTGTGCACCGCCCCTCAAAAGTGTCCAGGGAGCGTGCTGACTGTATCTGGCCCGACTTGCACTTCATGAGTAATGGTGACCTAAGTGTTAAGGTGCTTGTACTCCGTTAAATGTCCCAAGTGCCGTGCCTCAAAATGTTGCTGTGTACTGGAAAAACATTACATTCAGTCATTATTTTTTATAATTCTGTGTTAGTGGCATAGTGGCATAGAAATTACAGACTTTACCTTTAAGTTCAAGCAAAAGAACGCAAACTGCCTGTGTGTGTGTGTGTGTGTGTGTGTGTGTGTGTGTGTGGGAGCGAAAGAGAGAGAAACAGAAAGATAACAGTAATGATATGGCTCCGCTCCAGCCTGTGAAGGCCATTAAAGTGTGATTCATGTGGCCATGTCCTTTAATGACATCTCCAGTTAGTCATCAATAAAGTGAGACAGATGTAGGATGAAGATGGAGCATTTTGATGGGTGGAGGGTTGGGGTTACAATGACCTCTGTCCTCTGTTGCAGCACCACGCTGATTCACGACACACTGCGCACGCACACACATACACACACAATGATGTTTTTTACTTGTCAAAATGTTCAGTTTGTGTGCACCGCCCCTCAAAAGTGTCCAGGGAGCGTGCTGACTGTATCTGGCCCGACTTGCACTTCATGAGTAATGGTGACCTAAGTGTTAAGGTGCTTGTACTCCGTTAAATGTCCCAAGTGCCGTGCCTCAAAATGTCAGAGTATTAGATCAGTGACCTTGGTAGTATATTATGAGCTCTCAAAAAGCTTTATACTTCAGAAGATAAAATATTGACTATCCAAACATCTACTTTCACGGCCTAAACAGACAGATCATTTAAACTCATTTTGACAGAGCTATCTAGCATTGTACATCTACAAAACGTGAGTTTTACAGCCCCTCTAGACAGATGCCATGTTATTGTAAATGTTTTTTGTTGTCGCTGTTAATGGGTGACGTTCCGTAACAAATGTAAAGAGCTTTCCTTCATGTTTTACAGGCTATCCGGAATGAATGTCCCATCTCCTATTGTTAGCAACAAGAACTGGCTGAGGTTACACTTTGTTACTGACAGCAACCATCGATACAAAGGCTTCAGTGCCCATTATCAAGGTAAACTTCTCGCTTTGTCATTGCACATGCATGGTTTCCATGGCTAGGATTGCTCTTGTGAACAATGTAGAGAAAGTCTATTCGATTGTCCTCTCTGGATAATTAATTACACAATTAATTATCTTTGATTTTACTATTTTTGTTGCATAAAAGGTGCAAAAAAAAAGAGTATTGGAGTTTTAAGTTAAACCCATTTTGATGTAATTTATCATCTTGTTCCAGATGTCTAATTAATGCAAGCATGAGAAAGATCATTCAAAACTGTGTTGATTGTCATTGACTTCAGCTCACATGGCTCTTTTTGCAATAACTTTCAACATTCAGAGTCAGAAAAGTGTTGTTTTTGTTGTCAATGCTTGAATGCCTCTTTCCTTTTTCGGTTGATTTGTTTTGTTTTGTGCCGTTTCTCCAAACTAACTCATATTTCAACAACAAATCATGTTTTGTCTTTTTTGGAAGTAGCTATCTTTTTGCTTCTTTCATAAAAAAGAAAGCTCAAATGTAATAAAATAGTGGGGGTTGAAAGAAAGAACGGCGAAAGGCAAGCCGCTTTTAAGTTTTATGCTTTGACAGGTCATCCATAGCCATAATTTCCTCATGTGCTTGGCTGCGTACTGTGTTTGTGAACTACTTACACACATTTACCATAAACTCGATTCCAGTGTCTATAGAACCATTCACTGGAAGCTCTTCTATAGAGGTCTGGAGTGAAATATGGAATTGTTTGCCAACCCTTACATATCTATGCTATTATCTTACAGAAGTGTTGCATAATGTCGTTTTATATGGAAATTCATATATGTCTTCACTGGGTCGTTTGGATTCTTTTCTGAGCCTTCAGTAAAAACAAACCTCATTTGCATGGATATATGATTTTTGTATGAAAGCTACTTTGTGCCACGGGAATAAAAAAGGTAATTACAAATTATTATTTCACAATTCTGACCTTTTTTCTAGCAATTTTTTTCTTGCAATTGCGGTATATATAAACGTAACTTACCATTCTGAGAAGAAAAGTCAGAATTGTGAGCTATAAAGTTGCAATTACGGTTTATATTTTTTTATTCTGTGGCAGAAACAAAAAATATATATATAGTAGAATTGCAAGATGTAAACTCAGAGTTCTGAATAAAAATGTCAGAATTGTGAGATGTAAACTTGGAAAAGCGATAAAAAGTCAGAATTCTGAATTTATATCTCGCGATTATGAATTCAGAGTTTACATTTTTTCCACATTTAGCTTAAACGTACTTCTACAGAAAGGCTTTGTGTAACTTTAGAGACCTGTCAGGTCAGTCTGCCTCTGTGTCCATTCCTCTAAATAGACATGCAATCATCTTGGATAATTGAAAATGTGAGCAAAAGTTTGGTTATAGGATTGGATTTGTTTGATTTGTGTAAGATCCAAGAGTGCTGATTAGAAGCTTGCTGCATTGAATTGAGCTGGCATGAGTTTTGACTGTGAAATAGCAGGTATTCACTGCATTACCAGGACAAGTGATCGGGTTCAAAAAGCAACATCTGGTCTGCGCTTCAGGACACAGCCCAGCAAAATCCAATTTAGCCCACTGATTCATCTGAAAGAGATGCCATCAGAATGGAAGCCCATTCCATTTCGGCCCGCTCCACTCTTATACACATTAACCAGCTGTTGCTGGTTCAAGATGCCCGTTGATGGAAACGCTCATCTGCAGAAAATAAAGCTGTTATTGGCAGGGGCTGTTTGGCTTCAATATACACAGACTAACCAGGTCTCTGGGTGAAGTAATAATAGTGCCTTAAAATATTTTGATAGAGTAAGAGTAAGAAAAGTATAATGATAGAGTAAAGGTACAGAATAATTATATTTATTAGATTTGTATTTTCTCCAAAATATATATATTTTTATCTTTTTTATATTCAAGTCCTAATTTTATTTTATTTTATTTTTTCATTTTTTTTTCTTTTCTTTTATTTTGGGTCATTAGTTAGTCGCATGCTGCATTAAAAGGTGTGTCTTCGGAAGATTTCTGAAGATTGGAATGGATTCCTCTAATGAAGGTTAGTAGTGACCATGAGCATGAAGTTTTTGAAAGTGACCTTGTGCTGCATTGTAATGGTTCCTCCAGGCATTGTTGATTCACTGACCGCAGGGAACGAGAGGGAATGTGAATTCTTTATGCTGGAATCAAAGTCTTGAGAATTTGATGCTAGCGGCAACAGGCAGCGAGTGGAAAGTGTATGACACGGCTCTTCTTTGGCTGATTGAAGTCCAGACGTGCTGCTGTTTTCTGGATCACCCATAAAGGCTTGGTGGTGCTAGCTGGATGGCCTGCTAATAAAGCTGGATAGTAAAGGTGTCGCATTCATAAAATTTGATCAAATTCTTGATATGGCACTAGAGATCTGACCAGGAGCTGAACTGATGAAATTATTATATATGAAATAATGAGTCAGAGTACAGCAACTTGGCAAAATGGAGTGAGTGGGAGGTAGTATCTTCAAAAATTCATCTTTATATATATAGAGAGAGAAAGAGAGCGAGAGAGAGAGAGTCGTCTACAAAAGGATTTAGAATTGCAGTTTAAATGTAATGAAACAATGAAAAAAAGAAAAGAAATTCATACAGTATATAAAAATTAATTAATTAATTTGGATATTTGCTTGACAGTCTTATTTGAGTGGGTTTTTTTTAGTTTAAAAGCCTTGCAGTTTGATGGTTTGCAGGCCTTAAAACAGGTCCATAAAACAATAGATAGATAGAAATGAAATGTCTATGATATTGGATATTTTGCCAAAAAATTCCACCTATAAAAATTGTATTTATACATTTCATCATATGTAATGAATTAACTTTTGTGGACCAGGACAGAACACTAAGGGCCAGATTTACTAAACAGGGCAAATTAGCGTCCATAAAAGCACATATTCTGTGAGCGATTTATTGACAATGCACACATTAAAGATCACAGGCACAGCCAGATCATTTCCATAATGACCAGCGCAATCTACCCAGAGCAGCGCAAATAACCACCTGCTTTAAGACATGCTTTTTTTGGCCATTAAATAATGGCAACAAGTGCAAACGTTAGTAAATCACGTTGCATGATTCATTTTAATACTCTCCTCCCATAAATTTAAGGGAAACTCCTACAAATGCATATTCAATAAGGTTGAATGCGAAAATAACTGTCCACGCCTTTTTAGCGCTAATTCTTTATTGCACGTTTGTAGTCAATCCTGACAGTACTATTTCAACACCAGAAGATGGTTTGTGCTTGCACGAGCTGTTAGTAAATCTGGCCCTTAATTTCTCAGAATGCGTTACCTGTGTTGACTTTCTCTGAATTACAATGAAGTAAATTCCTCTTCCTGTCATTCTAATTCAAATTCCATTTCAACTTCCTGTGGGTTGTGGCCGTTTTAATTCAAATTACGCATGGATTGAAAGGGAGCCAGTTCTTAGATTCTGAATTTTGCCCAACCCTGTACTAAAGCCACAGTGCTTGTCTATTCATGACACTATAATTCTCTTCATTTGGGGAGTTTGTTATCATATATTGATATGTGCTATTAATGGCAATTATTTTTATTAATTAATTAGCATATCATGTAATATGATAAGATAGGACTTAAATTGTTTAAATAAATGTTAAATGTTAAATAATAATTTATGTGCTGACTCTAATAGCAAGAAACTTCTTAAGGCCAATTAATTGCAAGAAACATCTTAAGACCAGTTTACACTGCAAAGACAGACACCAACCAACGGCAACAGACATATCCGTCAGTGTGTAACCCCCCCCCCC
>NW_015505328.1:263579-308083 GCF_001515645.1 Sinocyclocheilus grahami | reverse complement strand
AAATCACGTTGCATGATTCATTTTAATACTCTCCTCCCATAAATTTAAGGGAAACTCCTACAAATGCATATTCAATAAGGTTGAACGCGAAAATAACTGTCCACGCCTTTTTAGCGCTAATTCTTTATTGCACGTTTGTAGTCAATCCTGACAGTACTATTTCAACACCAGAAGATGGTTTGTGCTTGCACGAGCTGTTAGTAAATCTGAATCACGTTGCATGATTCATTTTAATACTCTCCTCCCATAAATTTAAGGGAAACTCCTACAAATGCATATTCAATAAGGTTGAATGCGAAAATAACTGTCCACGCCTTTTTAGCGCTAATTCTTTATTGCACGTTTGTAGTCAATCCTGACAGTACTATTTCAACACCAGAAGATGGTTTGTGCTTGCACGAGCTGTTAGTAAATCTGGCCCTTAATTTCTCAGAATGCGTTACCTGTGTTGACTTTCTCTGAATTACAATGAAGTAAATTCCTCTTCCTGTCATTCTAATTCAAATTCCATTTCAACTTCCTGTGGGTTGTGGCCGTTTTAATTCAAATTACGCATGGATTGAAAGGGAGCCAGTTCTTAGATTCTGAATTTTGCCCAACCCTGTACTAAAGCCACAGTGCTTGTCTATTCATGACACTATAATTCTCTTCATTTGGGGAGTTTGTTATCATATATTGATATGTGCTATTAATGGCAATTATTTTTATTAATTAATTAGCATATCATGTAATATGATAAGATAGGACTTAAATTGTTTAAATAAATGTTAAATGTTAAATAATAATTTATGTGCTGACTCTAATAGCAAGAAACTTCTTAAGGCCAATTAATTGCAAGAAACATCTTAAGACCAGTTTACACTGCAAAGACAGACACCAACCAACGGCAACAGACATATCCGTCAGTGTGTAACCCCCCCCCCTGCCTCTGTTGGCATTGGTCGCACTTGTTTTTCAGCGAATGAGCATCTTGGCATTTGTCATGTCTGGAATGTCTGTCAGTACAGTGTGAATTAGACTTTAAGAAAATGGTTATAACAGAAAACTTATTGTCACCTTAAGGTTCTCTTAAGTGTTTTTTTTTTATCTTCTGCTCAGGTACTCAGGGAGCAGCAGCTTGTTTCGGTCTGCATTAAGAATGTGAATGCATCTTGCAAGAATGAAATGCCTTATTGTGTTAAGTGTAAGACATCATTCAACCCCCAAAGCAACTAAATAAACACGGTAGCTTGCATGTACAGATGGTAGTGGTGTCAAATTCGCAAAACAAACTTCTCCTTCAAGCCTAAGTCATTTAGAGGTGAGCATGATAATGGAGAATAATCCAAGTTAAGTCATGTAAACTAGGGCAAAGATGTTGGCAAAGGGCCAGGGGAGCCAGCTTTCATAACGCCAATAAGAATTGCAAATGTGCAAATGGAGTTCTTCTACCAAACTTGCTTTTGATGACACAGCAAGCACTTTGCAACACGTCTTGCTCACTTTTCAGAGTAGGTCAGTTAGAAATAGAACTTGAAATCCGTATGTGGCCACAGGTTCTCTGTCATGCCTTCCCTGGAGTGGATGCCACATCTAATAAAGTCTTCCTTTGATGGTCACTCCTGCCACCATCCATTTAAACTGGTTGCAAGATTGTGGAAGCATGTTCGTACTGGATTCACTGTTCGCCTGAGGGAGTAATTATTTGGCTGGACTCTACGAGGTCTATGTCAAACACGATTCCTCAAGAATTTCCTTAACTTAATGCCATTAGTGCTACAGAAGCTCCAGCAAACAGTCTGTAATGAAGACAATGCCCTAATCTACGGCCTGCTTTGCTTAAGTTGGGCATTTCAAATGTCCTCTTAAATGTCAAACAAGCCCAACATTATGTTATAATCTTTTGAGCAATGTAGCCTTTGAATTGGAGAATTGGAAATATGAAATGAATCTAATATGGAGATCAAAGTTGTTGACATATCGGCGTAACAACATAATAAAATAAAGAATATCACATTATCAGTATTTCATAAACTGTAGCATAGTGCCTTGACTGAACAACGTTAGGTCTAAAATAATAGATTTCAGACTCAAACTCCGGCTTCGCTGTCTTTTGGATCTGTGCCTGCATGGGCTTTAGGCAAAAACAAGTTGACATGTAGTAGAAACACACACCATTGTCTGAATTTTAGGCAACAGAGTGGAATCTCAGAACCTCTTACTGAATATTTCAGTGCCAAACTGCCCATCACCATCTGTACAGGACAAGCAAGAGAGCACTCATTCTGCTTATAGTTTTTTAGTCAACACTGGAAAAATCATTTTAATTTGTAATCAGCAATTAACTAATTAAAATAAATATATTAATTAATTAATTAACAAAAATTACTAAAAAGAAGCAAAATTGCACAAGACGTTGAGACTTATTGTCAGAGATCCAAATTAAGGTTTTTTTTTTTACTTCATTGGCAACATTTTCTTGTTTTATGTATATTTGTTGTTTAATTCATTTTTAAAACAAGGGCAAAAACAATGTCAAAAGGATAAGAAAAAATAAACTTAATTCAAAAAGGTGAATGTTAAAAATCTTAATGACTGTGCAATCCTTTTTTTGTAGATAATTCAGTTCAATTGAATTTCAGTTTTAGGTGTGCTATCTATATTTAGTTTTTGGCAAACATTATACGTTTTAAGAAACTTGACTTTTTTGAGATGTGGAAGGAAAACGTCCATTGACTTTTGTTTTCAGAAAATGTTTAAAAACTAATTTTTAGTTGCAAATTAGTATTTTTTTATGATATTCTTGTAATTTAGTGTCATAATTATAAACACATAGGTTGTTGTGCAAAATTGTTTTACTGTTTTGCTATTCTTTTATTTGTTTACCTGTAACTAAACCAAATGAATTGTAAGTCATAAACATTCACAGGAAATGGTTTACTTCTGCATTGAAACATACAGTGGATAAAACTAGTGCTAACAGTCCATGCAAATAAACAGCACTATCTGTATTTTTCAAAGCAGAATTTCACTTTCACTTTTGCTCTAAAAATTGGTGAGCTGTTGCTAAGTGGAAAAAAAATCTTTTTTGTTTTTTATCTAGTTATTTTGGATACAGGAACATTGCAGTCTAATTGATAACCAAGCCAAATAAGCGTGAAGAGGTTCTCTGAACAGAATCATTTACAAGAACAGCAGGAAATCTGATTATATGAAATAAAAACTTGCTTTGACTGTAGAGTGGCTAATAATTTATTTGTATGATATTTCAGTTTTTCTTTTTTAATAAATCTGCAAAAATGTCAACAATTCTGTGTTTTTCTGTCAATATGGGGTGCTGTGTGTACATTGAGGAAAAAAAATTAACTTAAATGATTTTAACAAATGACTGCAATATAACAAAGAGTGAAAAATTTAAGGGGGTCTGAATACTTTCCGTACCCACTGTATATAAGCAGCCTAAGGGCACATAGAAGGGATTTTTGTTGTATAGATTATTCACAGAAGCTGAAATAACAAGCAAAGTTACCCCTGAGCAACATTGGCTCATCAAACCGCTCAATTTTAGAACATAAGCAGTATTTATCTCACCTCGTAGGTCATTTACAGTTTTCTTCTCGCTTACTAGAACGACTTCAGTAACTGTAAATAAAATAACTGAAATATACATTTTATTGTGATTGAGTTTTGTGCTTGCAGAGGTCATTAAGACCTGAAGTCCTAAGGCCACAGCTGATATTAGACACCCCCACCCTCAATCTACAAAAGAAAGTCTCCATTAAAGAAAATGCCATCCACTATTCATTGATAATGCAGAGGTTTTGTAAGAGTCCTTAGGGGTATAGAAGTCTTTAAAGGGTAAACGTCCCCAGGAGAAAAATATATCCGTAGCTCTAATGGCTCTCAGTGTTGCCATTACTTCTAGACAAGTGTAGCGTGCTTGGTCTCAGCAGAGGAGATTTATCCAAGAGTTATGTCAGAATTCACTCAGGAAGGCTTTCAGATGAAGTAATGGCCAGAAAGTGGCAAGTATTCTGCAAGTATTATTATACTTCTGCTCTGTTCATCATTTATCTTAACGGTTTTATTAGAGACAGTTGTTTAATGAAAAGCACAATCAAGTGGATCAACGAATTGTAATATGCATTAAACCATAAGAACACTATGATAAACCTGTGTGGCCCTGTTGCTGGTATAGTCTGAGATGTTATGTAATGTTGCCCTCACATGCCTGACAGTAAGAAGGTGAAGGTCAGTTTTATGGCAGAGAAATATGATAGTATCACTATTTCCTATCCGATAACAGATTGTGCACAGGATCCACGCTTGACTTTGATCCAGCTAATAATCTGACATCCAGGGTGGAAAACAATTACTGGAATCTATCCTTGACTAGATGGACATGGGGATAGGTTGCCAAGGGACTCAGCAGAGAGATAAGGTGGCAATGCAAGGACATGTCTGAGATCACATCAAAGATACCTGGAAGAGCCAATGTACATATAAAATGAAAGACAAAGTGGATTGAAAGCACTTTCACCTGGAGTTTTGATGCTGTAGCTTGTTGATTGTGTTTTGAAATCTTCGCTTAACTTTAACAGAACAAACAGGTGAAGGTGTGAGTCTGCAGCAACAAGAAAAACAAATGTTTGTGATGGCAAATCTTCGAACCCATCGCAAGTAGTTGGGTTTGAGTTGATGAGTTCCTTGCAGTGGGGATTTGAAGATTTGATTTGTACCCATCACGTCCTGTGGAGCTCAGTGAAGCAGTCATTTCCAAGAAACCATGAATATGTTGACCTTGATTAGCTGCTGACAGCTGCTCGATTTTTAAATTAATTAGTGTTTGAAAAGTGCTCTTAGCCCGAATAGGTGTTGAAATGCCTTTGTCAAATGTTAAATGACTAATTATAGATGTAAAATGTCAGTTCGGTGCCATAAAGAATTTGAGGAAAGTTTGGTTGGACAGGTAACAGACAGTAATTGCGGAAAGCTTGGTCTTTATTGCCTATATAGATGCATATTTGGGGTAGAAGGAATGCCGAACAGCTTCTTTTACAGTGCATTAGAATATACTGTATTTAGCATACATATGTGCATTTGCCAATACAGATTGCAGATGTTGCATCCAGGCTGTTGGTTGGGAATTATAATGAATGAGTTTGTGTTTTAATGTGTTTTCTGGTATGTTTATAGTCTGATCTTAGTTTTATTGATGGGATGGCGTACAACATTTTGTGCCATTTGCGATACTCAAGAAGCGATAAGCAAATTACTTGAGATGTCTAAAGTGTCATAAGTGATTGAAAGACATGATGAAACATAATTTGGGATAATAACTGGTGAAAAATGGCTTTCGTTTTCAAAACAGAAATGTGGCGCCATCAACATCATTCTGGTGTATAGCCCATTTCTGCCAAAATTTCTTATTAATGTATTACGATTTTATGTGAGTGTTTCTACTCAAGTTTATAATGATAGAACATCCAGTGTTAATGGGATGATGTGCCACAGCTTAAAAGAGTTGTGATTATGACTGGAGTTTAAGGTTAGATTTGTTTTCTTATAAAAAAAAAAAAAAGCAAAAAGGAAGTATTATGGCAATTAGCATTATGTGTAATTTCAGTGTGCTTTAATGTACCTTTAAAAGTGGTTTAATGTCATGTCATTGACTAAGGTCAACAGTCCTTTCCTCAGTTTTAATGTGTTGTCACTTGCAGAGCATCTCATTTGCAGGCCTCGTGTCAAATTATTTATTCAGCATAAACCTTTTGAGTAGAAACAGGTGCCAGAGCAAATTTCCATCTTCAGAATAATTTACTAAACCTTTGGATCTGGGTGTGTCTATGTCAATAGCATATTCAAATGAATGCTAAATAGGTTCATGTTGAAGGCTTTTCAAAATCAGTTTTCCATTGGTTTTTATTTATTTATGGTGATGGGCTGAACCAGTGGGTGGTTAATGGGTGCTCGGTAATGAAAGTGAGATTCCATTAGGAGTTGATAGAATGATTCCATTTTCAGCTGGATACTGTAGGTGTGTTATAATCACCTATCATTCTTAAACAGCTTCCTCCAGATATACAGGGGTGCATTCAGTTAAGTTAAAAAAAAGGGACCATCTATAAAAACTGTTTAAACACGTCAACTTCGAAATACTAAAGGGTGACTTTAAAGTAATGCTCTGGGTCTGTACATTTTAATTCTGGCATAATGTTGATTAGCACAGAAAATAATTTCAACTTGCTCTCATCCACCTTAAAAGTATTACCACTTCTAAAATGGTGGTTTAGGTGACTTTACAGCTCAAATACTATACAGGTTACATGCAAATCTTGAATAAGAATGCAGGCTTTGCATTACTGCTTTTCAACACTCTGGAATGTTGACCTGGTTTACTTGTGTTGTAAATGCTTTGCTGCAGCTGCGATTTGATTTAACAAAAAATACAGATTGAGTCAATTATATTCTGTATATCTAGCAACACTATGCCTCAAATATTGTCTAAAATGTATTGTTCCCAGAATGTATTGTTATTAATTCATGTTCTTTGTAAGTGTACTTTGAAATAAGGATGCATCTTAGGAAACAAGAGAAATGTGTAATTTTGTCAGTTTTGCTCCAGAGTGGGTTTAATACATGATTTTGATCTGCTACTTCTGACTTTTTACACATAAGACTTCAAATATTATTTAGGATGTAGTCAGTTTTATTTATTTATTTTTTGAGGATTTGATGGGCATTGGACTTAGATGATGTATCGTGTGTTTAGAATTTGGATAAAATCACTGCTTTTCTAGCTGTGTTACAAATGTTGGAACAGTGTTTGGTAAAAGATTATGTAAGGGTGGGCAAACATCGTATTTCATTCATATTCATAGGCTGCCTGAACTGTCAAATTTAGGCTCCTCTTGATCAAAAATTGAATATTTAGGAATGTATTGTATCTCTATAGGAAGTAGAGCCATTGTTGAATGTGCATTTGCATGGCTCTGTACAGTAATACTACATCTCAGATTTACACAAAGTTTAGAGCCCCAACATGTTCTCTTTTCCCTGTGACATTCATTTCAGTTAAAGAGACAAACAAGTACAGCTCTATTATGGAGGTAACAGTTGTTTTCTATGAAAATGTATAAATCTCATTTCCAATAATATCGCAGATGCTGTTTTAAAGTATAAAATGAAGGCTGTTGTTTGCTTATAGCTCCAAATGATTACATATGACAGAAGACTAATTTACTGACAGCAAATCACACTAATTTCATATAACACATTTTATGGAATTTCTCATTTCGTGTTACCGAGTTCTAGTCACTGTCACATCACTGCATCTGATGGCAAAGCCAGGGTTCATTTTCAGGTCGGTCTTCCCATATCTAATGTGATGACCAGGAATTGTTTGCGTTGCTTTGCACTCATTATGCATTTACTAGTTAGCTTGTTTAATGTCATGCACCATTCACAAAGGGAAGAAGAGGCATTAATGCAAAAAAAGCTTTTTCCACAATGTTTTAACAAATATTCAGAGTGGACTAGCTAATATTATCATCAACTTCATTATTATTATTATTATGAGCTTCTGCATTCCCAACAAGACTTCTGTTTGACCTTTGACATGCTGGGCTACATGCTTGTCTGGATTAGCCCTAAGGACCGTGCCATTTGTCTGCATGCATGTCAAACAGCCACTTTTCCCCCGTAGGAATACCTTGGCAGACATTTGTGGTCCAAAATACTTCACAGAAGCATTAGACAAAGTCTGCTTCATATCGAATGGTGTAGACATGCAGCGCAAGCTGAAATCTTCCCCTTGTCAAGGTTGACAACTGAACAGAAGTCCTGTCCCTCCACTCCTTTATTAATCTTTTTTTTCCTCACTTTTTCATTTTATGCCCTTGCCTTTTATTCAACACATGCCCATATTTTCTGTTTGCAGAGCACTTTGGAAATTGTTGACACTGCTATACTTTTCTGCTCTTCTCTCTCATGTGCTTGATGATGGTTTATTTTTCAATGCTTACAAGTTTATTTAAAACCTGTTTCACCTGATTTCATGTTTTTTTGTTTAATTTTTTCCCCTTTAACTAGTGAAAAGGTCTGTAGATTTCAAATCTAGAGGAGTAAAATTATTCCCTGGCAAAGACAACAGCAACAAGTTTTCTATCTGTGAGTCTACCCTTTGTTACTATTTTATGGTAAATCAGTGTTACTCGTTTGGAGTCGATTACAGCAAACAGTGACTGTAAGATCATTGCAAGATCATCTTGTGCTGATAAGCATTTATCTGCGAAATCACGGCTGAATTTCAGTTCCCACGAATATCTCACAAGCAGAAGTTTCCAGACGATTTAATTTAACCCCCCACTGAGAGTTATTTCCTCAAAAGCATGAATGGCAGTTTACCGTAAAATTGTGATTTGTACACCGCAATGAGGGAGTGACCTTGTGGCTTGCCGTATCTGCGCTCTTTTTATGCGCCGTGAATTCCTATCATTTTTATATCAACATCCAGTTTGCCGTAGCTGCTCTTCATTTTACTTGCAGAAACAAAGATTTGTTTTATGGCCTTTGGTCTATAAGGTTAGGTTTAGAAATTATGGATTTGTTTAAGTACAGAAAATGTTTAACCTTGCGAGTTATGTAGCAGACATCAGACATATACTGTATGAGCATAGTTCACTTAAGCAGAATCACGTAATTTAATTAAACAAGACAGTGACATGAAACTTAAATTCATGTTTCTTCACTTTAATGTTCTGACATGCACTCACATGTCTCTGAAACATGGCATTTTATTTCAATGACTACTTAGTTAATTCAGTATATGTTCAATTATTGAAACAGTTGCACTAAGATGGAGCCAGCCCTACAGATTTTAATAGCTCTTTCAGATCCCTAAAACAGGGGGTTTTAAACATTTTAGGCCAATAATCTCTAAATATAATGGTATATATTATTGTATGGAATAAATAGAATAAAAAGCCAGATATTTTTTTACATAAAAACCCATTTATACTGTGTGAGAAAAATAATAAGCATGAAATTCTAAAAAAAATAATAATAATAAATTATAATAATAATATATTTTTTGTTTTATGTTGCTTGTTTTATATTGTACTTAAGGGAAATATGGACAATTATGGAAAGTACTGAAAAGTATACTTATATTTAATTGAATTTACATTTTTACGCCCTTTGGGGGTCCCTGGACACCAGTTTGAAACCCCCTGCCCTTACATTTATTATGAATGTATCAACATACACTTTAAAATGGAGAAGGAAAGTTTGTTCTATAGTTAGAATACACTTTTTCCCCCCTGAAAGACAGTCCAGCATTGCAAATTAGCTGTAGATATGCAGTCACTTCAGCTTGAGATAAACTACAACAGCATGTATCCCACTGACCAAATATTAAACACCTGCAATGATCTTCAACAATGTCATGTTTGTTTTAATTGACTTTTTTTGGTTTGCTTGTGCTCTTCTTATTTTCCTTTGAATGTATTTGTGTTGTCAGAATGTACCATGTTTTTTCGATTTAGGTTCTTTTTTTATTGCTTTATTTGGGGATCGTTATCTGCTGATATTGCTTGCATGACCAATCTCCCTTGCCATTTCCAAACCAGCAGTCTCTCCGTCCGTCAACAGCACAACACAGTGAGCAATGTTTGCACCATGCGGTTCTGATCTAGTACCATTGTGAAAGTTATCAAGCTAGATTGCAGCTGTCAAACATGGGAAATATCCACTATTATGTTATTTTTCTTGTAACTTGCATATTGTTGTGAATAATGCACTGTAAGCAACCCTTCTATAATTTCAGGCCTTTTCCATTCTGTGTGAAATTAGCTTTTTACTTTTATAGCTATTGAGGGAATTTGAAGCAGTGTGGCCTTTTAGATGTAGAGTAAGGCTAGCAGAAATGTGGTTTAGCACTGTTTAGCACAGTGCTACTTTTTTAGACTCATAAGGCAAAGAATATGCAAAAACAAATGCGTAAAATTGCTTTCGGTACAGTTTAGCTTTGAATATATGGCTATGGGACTGTTATACTAAAGATACCCACTCACATACTTTATATTTATAGCGTATTGTCAAAAACCCCTGCAGGTTGGAGGTCTTTTGTTAGACTTTATAGTGCTGGGTGTAATGGTTTAAAGTGCTTCTGGCACTGTGTTGTTAATAGATCCCTATTAAAATGACCTTAAATTGAACTCTGGACTTCAGTTGTACTGCTTACATGTCAAGTGGAGACAAGAGAAGCCAAATAGAACAGCTAGTGACTCCTCTCTAATGCTTTTGGAATATGTTTTAAACATGTGCTTCTGAAAAGAGAGTCCATCTTGTTTCATTGTTAATGCAACTTGCCTTGTTGCATTTAAAATCTAGTGTTAGAAAGCAAATGATACTGAAGCGTAAAGAATTTTCTGTTAGGAACAAAATGTGTTCATAAATGCTGGTGTTCCATGACATCATGCAGTTAATAGAATTAAGATGTAACGTTTACAGTCGACTGAGCAATCATTGACCTTTTATGCTTTCTCTGTAGTTAGGTAGCAATATTTCAAGAGACTGTGATTATGTGAACACATAAGTGTTCAAATGCAGAATACAAAAAATTTCAATAAAAAAAATCTGTGCTATCATACATGTAGTTGCACAAAATGTGTGCCTGTTCCGCTCTCTAGGGTTCTGTCCTAATAATTATAATTAAATATTATTATTATTATCATACTTTGAGTAAATTTACCTTTCAGACCTATAAACAGCTCAGCTTAACTGTTTTCTAACTTTATTTAAAGTCAGATATCCCAGGTATTAGACATTCGTTTTCAATAATAAACCAAAACTGCAAAACTCTATGAAGGTTTATTTTTTAAATATTTATTTTTATATTTATGTGTCTAAGGCTGATTTTTATAGTGTTTTAATGATGAATTATGAAGGCCCATATAATTGGTTTTAACATTGTGCTAGTTTGAACCAGGTTTATCTGTTTTACAGTCAAACCAGCTGGTATATTTCTTTATTGGCTATATGGAAACACATTTTGTCAATAATTTGGCATGACATCATGAATGCACATGTCTACATTGATCATGCGGAAGTGAGTGCATGTGACTGCATGTTTAATAGCTTGTTCGCTTGCTCGCCCTGTTTATGTGTTCACCTGAACGCCCCATTTTTTCCTGATGCATGTTGGTGAGGTCCAAGAAAGGGCATGAAGCATTGAGTATTTATATAAAGCTATGTTTTATTTGCGATTCGTTTGTGCAGTGGCCACATGTGAATAAATTAACAATAAAAATGTCTATGTGATATGCTCATAAATATTTGATCAGAATTAGCTTCCTTATTCATAAGATTATGTAGAATACACTTTATACTGTGCAAGGTAGTGAATGTGATTCTGACAATGTCGTTTTTCTATTTACCTGCCAGTTCTTATCACAGAGTAAAGACAGTTTAGCTAGGGATGTGTGTGTTTTGAATTTATGAATGTTTTTGTGCTTGAATGTGTTGTGTGAGATACAGTGTCAAGAGAGTGTTTCATCAAGAGTGTTTGTGCGGCTATGTATTTGTCTGTGTGAATTAGAGGGATGCAGAGAAAGAGAGGCAGAGGGTAAGTTTGAAGGAATGAGAATAACAGGTCTCACAGAGAGTTCTGCTTCTCTGACTGTTGATTGAGCTCTAAAAGCCCTGTGGGTTTCATACTCCACTGGCCTTGAATGTGAGAAAAAAGGCAACTTTTCTAAACATAGCAGAGGGATAATTCTAAAGGAGGACTTGGGGAAAAAAATAAGTGCGCTAAAATAACCCTCAACTTCCACAGAAAGGCCTAAATTCTCCCAGGCTGATGGATGGTGAAAACTGCAACATGATGCTTCAGCTCCGAGCCCATTAAATGAAAACAGCAAGTTAAATGCCAAGACAGTCCCCTGACCTCAACATGTTTTGTTTTTTTCACACGGCCAGTTGGATCCTATTAGTTTTCTCCATTTTCTTTAACAAAATGCTGCTGTTTTTAAGCGGATGTGTTTTGATGTATGAAATATTAGAGAACACGTTTCTTAGCAACAGCACTTGTGCATGAAAAAGAGACTAATGTTGGGGTGTAACTAGTTTAGTTAATACCAAACTATCACTGTCCTGAGTTTTATTTACTAGTATTTCAGTACATTTTTATACGCAGTTAAGCTTTTTCAAAATAGTGTACTGTAGCTTTAAAAGTACACTGCAGCTGTAATATGTAAAAGAATAATAATAATTATTCTGACTGAAAGGCTTAATCACAAAGGTCAACTAAACAATACAGTATAACAAAAAAATCTAGTGTGACTATTTTAAATGTGCTTTTACTAACTTTCGGCACATTTCAGTTACCAGAGAGTTCATTATGTTCAGTTATAGTTTCAGCTGAAGGTAGAGGAATTACATCAGACTATAACTGGTCACAAATTCAATCAGGAGAATAAATGGTTCTGTAGAAATCATGACTAATTGACATTGAAAATAAAAGAAAATGGAGGAAATCATTAGGCATTTTACAAGGGAGGTGAGATAGGAGAGAGAGTTGTCTTGCTACAAAGACTTGAGAGGCATTTTGGGCATTTTAATCAATTTTAGTGGCTTTTTTTGTTTTAATCAGGACTGGCTCGCAACCAAAAGCAGGGCCAAATTTGATCAAGCTTTCTCCAAAAGGTATACGGTCAAGATATCAGTCAGCCCTTCCAAAGACAATATCACTGAATGCCTCATTACACAGTAAAATGTGGTCTAAAGTCGAAGCACAAAATTGAAACTTTAGTAGACAAGATGACTAGGATTGAAAAAAAGCTGAAGGCTTTTATGTAATTGTTTTTTTCAGAATAAGAAGAAAATCTACTGTTGTGTCAGTTTTCATATACAAGCAGAGTAAAATCCAGTACACTTGAAGGGCTCAAAGTATCACAGTGTTTGTTAGCTTCACAAGCAAGAAAATGTAACCTAAATCCCACGCATGTCTGTAAATACACCTTGCACATGTGTGCAGATATAACAATGTCACATTTTTGTGTGATTTTAACACATTCACAGTATTCCCACACTCAGTCATGTTATTGAATATTTCGCAATGTAGGCTGATTTTGAATCAAACATGCAAACTTTTTTTTCCTTGTCATTCACGGTTGATTTGTTTGTCTGTGGCCATTTTCAGAGACAAATCATTATTTGAATGGATGTTTGGACTGGTGACTGGTGAATTAGGAAATGAAAGGATAGACAGAGAGATAGATAGAGTGATAATATTAACCCAATCTCACATATTACAGACATTCATCAGAAACTGTCTGTTTTCTTCTGTCTTAAATCACAACATGTTAATTTTTTCATGTGTAGTTTTTGTTATTTGCTGTTGTCGCCACCGATATGAATTCACATTCATCACATCCTGGAATTTTCCATTCAGTTTCAACTCTGGCAAGTCAAGCTGTTTTTCCTGATTCCTGAGTTAAATAACCAATTTTTAGAGCAAGCAGCTGGAGACACCATGTTTTATTAGTTCCTTAGTAATACAAAATAATTTGAAAGCATCAATGGATAAATTACGCCATATAAGACACTGTGTATGTAATATTTTAGAATAAATGTTTGGACTTTATAGAGAGACATAAAAGTGTTAACGTAGTTGACATGAAATACTTTTGGGAAGTCTTGTAGTGTGACGTTATATACCATCTGAAACTACATTTTAGAAGAAAAAAAATATCCTTATACGTTAATTTACATATTAACCTAAAATCTTGATAAAAATCCATGAACTTGCATGCCAATTGGCAGGTAAAGTGGGAGTTGATTTGAAATAGTAAGCATGGATTAATAGCATGAATATAAATGATAATTAACTTAGTCACAGTGTGGGCTGAGTATCTCAATGTTCAAAGCTCTGCAAAATACAGGAAAATCACATTTTGACAATCTGTTGCTTTTGATGTTAGTCACAGTTTCACCCATGCTTTGACAAAATCAACCTTTGTATTGGTTTGACATTTGCATATGCTCCATTTTCCCATTGCACCTTTCCAGAACCTTTAATAGTTAATGAAGAAGCCAGATTGAACCTGTAAAAAGCATGAAAATGGATACTTGGAGGAAAAACAGGTTGAGGTGACTGACAATCTTTGCAGAAAAGTACATCATGTTTAAGTTAAAGTTCTAGCTGCTTTGATGTGAATTGCCGCTTTAAATGGGGCTAATTTTCAAAAAACATCAAGAACAATGTATCAGTCTGTCTTCCTCTACTTGTTTTTCCCTGTCTTTTTCTTGTTCTTTTTCCTCACAGTCACTCAATGAGCATGTTTAAAACGAAAAAAATCGTAAATAATGTAATACTGTATTTTCTCGTCTTTCCACTTTATCTTGTGCTGTCCATTTGTATGACATTAAATGTATGTCATTGCCTTTGACCTGTGGGATATATTCACAAAACAGTTGCAGAACTTTAGCACGCAATATTTCAAAAGAAAAACTAGAACTGCATCATGAGTATTTAAATTAAACCTTTTTTGTCCCAACATTTGCATAATTTAGTAAATTGCCACTAAAACAACAGAAACAGCGTGTGCAAATAAATTACAGCATCAGTAGGCATCCTTCAGTCTTAGAGAGTTCCTCGTCCTGTGGCAAGATAACACTTCTGGAGAGACAGGACATCTTGAGTTTCATTTAAATCCAGCAGGTGTTTGCAAGTTTGAATCAGTAAACAGAAATTAGAGGAAGCCATTGTTCCTCATCAGATTATCTTATTAAGAATCAAAAGTTTTGGGGACAGTTGAACAAATGCAAATGCATCCACTTAAGAACACGGTGATATGCACAACTACTGAGATGGTACAAAAAAATTAAAAAGTGTAAAATTCTGCATTTGCACTGTAGAGTCATTGGAGCTTCTTTAATAGTTCAGGATGCATAAAAAAGTGAGTGTCTTGAATACAGGGAGTCATTCTCATTTTACAGTGCTATGCTTGTGTGCATGCTGATGATAGTGAGTATTTCTGCATTATGTTGAGACCTCTCTTTGTAGTAATCAGCATATTTTAACTGCATGGTTTAATGCAATATTAATTGTGCATTGATTTTATCACACTATACACCTACAAGTGTGTGTGAAAAGGGCTGCATTTGAAGTCATATTCACTCAGTTGGAAAATGAGAGGTGACACGGTCCTCTCGGCCCCAGATAGAAAGTTATCAAAATTGCTCATCTTCAGACTAGTCACATGGCCCATGCCAACCACTCTAATCTTTAGTCTTAGCCTTTTTAGAGAATATATATATATATATATATACATACATATATGTTCTGCACAAGGGTTTTTGCAAGGGTTTTTTAATCTACTATTAATGCGACTGATAATAAAGTGTGCCCTCAATTTAGCATGAAAAGCTGTTAATACGGCCTGGGATTTAGCAGATACACCACTTTCGATGAAGTAGTGACACTCTTACAAAGCGACAACTGCGCTGAGAGACATTTGTGGGGATGTGTTAAGTTATCAATTAGATCATTTGAGGATGTGTGCATTGTGTGTCTTTGTCTGTGTTCACGTTTACATTCCACCTCCTCTAGTGTCAGCAGTTCTGTGAAACCGTTTGCATGAGACTTGCATGAGGATATGATATTTATCCGTATGTATGTGTCTAACGGCAAACTGTGCTCTGAATTCGCAGTAAACGAAGGAGGAATCAAACAGGCCTCCAACTCCTGTCCAGACCCGGGGGAACCTGAAAACGGCAAGCGCATTGGCAACGACTTTAGGTAATCACCCTTAGGTACTGTGTGTTCCGATAATGGCTTCGCGACAAGGTACCCGGTGACCGTTATTCCCGCATTCTCCACCAAGAAAGCCAGCATTAGATAATAATTCCATTCTTGTTGGTCAGTCGCAGCATTCTGATGTTTCCTAATATTCGCCATCATACATGCAGACAAAATACTGTAATATTGTTGCAGTGTTTGTCTTCTTGCTGTACTGATTGTTTTTTTTAGCAGAAGCTTTAAGATTATATGCAGACAAGTGAAATTATTTCATCTCAAGTCAATATTTAATGTCCACATACAGTATGGAATATTAGTTGTGTAATAACTGGGATAATGTACAGTCATTCCTTACATATTCAATTTGCCAAGAAGAGAAGAAACCTGTATTATGGATACAGTGGTTCTACATGGATACTTGTCATTAATATTGTAACATCTGAATATCTTCTAGAAGTGTCCTCTGTTTAGCACTCCCAGAGCATATAAATCATGCTCTCCATACCAGGCTCTTCCAAGACTTTCCCAATGTCATGCTAATACCAACTGCACAGGGAAGCTGACGATATGAGCATGGCTTTACCGCTAATTAGGGCTAGTCGATTCAAAGTGTGACTGATGTTATTTCAGCTTTTTGTGTAGCATGGCTTTAGGATTGCAATAAAACCCCAGCGAATTCTGCGGGAGCGTTTGATGTTTGTTAGCAGAGGGTTTTACACATAAGATCGTGCAACATGTTGTAAAAGAACTGTTTGCGGTTTCCTCAAATGAAGGTGTAGGATTGTCAAAATGTGAATGTGTCGGTGCTTGCTGAGTGGATTTCTTGAGTTCTGCTCAACCACAGGTTGAAGGAATGGAGGAAGCTTCAAACTAGACTTTTAAAAAGTATCAAGAAGCACCACAGTATTGATTGTACGCTAGCAAAGAGGATAAGACACTCTTTTGATATCCTTTCATTTATTTATCCCCCTCTTGTGCATGCTGCAATACTTTTCTCTCAAACTTCTTTGTGTACGTGCGTTGCGTGCTTGCGTAGAACTGAGAGTAGATGGCATATTTCATTTGAAATTTGACATTTTTTGGAAAGACGAACAGTATTTTTCTGTGGCGTCTTGCATGAATGACTGCTACCGTGGTACATAACCCACTGAACTGTGCTTTTAGCTATAAAAGCCTCATTTCCATGTGCATCAAATTAAATATGGCATTCACCCTGATTATTCAGTTGTGCCTAATGGATTTGTGTTGGATCTGATTTGTTTGTCATCCTGTGTGTGTGCACGCGCACATATGGGTCCTGATCCCTACAGTATTGGTGCCACAGTCCAGTTCACCTGTGATGAAGACCACGTTCTCCAGGGCTCCAAAAGCATCACTTGTCAGAGAGTGGCGGAGGTGTTCGCGGCATGGACTGATCATAGACCTGCTTGTAGAGGTGAGTCTATTACCTGCAACCACACTGAATATCTGTGTATGTTTCCGTTTAAATTCAAGAAGTGTTAATCAGATTAATGTTAGACGGTGGTTATCGGTGGTCTAGTCCTGCAGTTTAAAGTGGTGTACTGCGTGTACTGTAAAAAGAGATGTTTACAAGAATGTTCACGCTGCTTTTTGCCATACAATGAAAGTGGATGAGTACCAGAGGCTGCTCTAAAAGGTTCCAAATAAAGCATCATAAAATTGGCGTATATGATTTGTGCACTGTATTCCAACTTTTATGAAGCCACACAATACACTCTCAGAAAAAAAATGTGCAAAAATCGTACCTTTAGGTGTACAACAGCTAGTGACATAGTACCTTATTTACCCTTTAAAAGGTTCATAGTAGTACCTTAAAGGGATAGTTCACCCAAAAATGAAAATTCTGTCATTAATTACTCGCCCTCATGCTGTTCCAAACCTGTAATACCTTTGTTCATCTCCGGAACACAAAGATAAGATATTTTTGATTAAATCAAAACATTTAAAAAAAAAAATGTATCTCAATTTGTGTTCTGAAGATAAAAGAAGGTCTTGGAACGACAGTTTGGAATGACGTGAGGGTGAGTAATTGATGATAGAATTTTCATTTTTGAGTGAACAATCCCTTTAAGGGTACATATTAATACTCTTAAGCAGAGATGGGCACTCGAGTTAGTGACTCGGACTCGAGTCGCACTCGAGTCACATTTTTATAGACTTCAGACTTGACCTGAAATGACTCCAGACTTGACTCGACTCGAGGAAAAGGAATATATTAAAAACAACTCGAGTCTTTTATCCTTAAATACTTATACAACTGATATTCAAAAGGCGGACCGCATCCATACCCCAGCATTCAGCAGCACCATTTAATGTGAGCAGCGCATCAAAACAGCGGAGCTGATCACATAACATATCCTCTAGTATTTTTATCTAAAGCTAAATGCACTTTATTCAAGCCCTTCAGCTCCGTGCACTTTCTCTCTCTCACTCCGGATGCGTTTAAGAGCTGCGATGACGTGGTTATTTTAACAACAGAACAGAAACACTGTAAGCAGCAAAATGATTGGTTACTTTCACTAAAACACAGCAGGGAAAAAAAAAACAATACTGCAAATATAGTTATTTTTCTTACTATCTATTTATCTATCTATAGCCTATGACTCTGACTGTTCTAACCAGATGTGACTTTCTGATCTAGTATTATTAATTAGAATCATGTAATGATAATTTGGAAAATTGTTGTTAGATGGCTAGGATAGGACTTAAACTTTGAAACTGCTAGTTATCTTTTTTTCTGCTCGAGATGAGAACGTTTTGATTATTGTAGCTACATTGTTTTTAGCAGATAATGCTTTTAAGTAAAATATTAAAAGAGTATAGATTTCAGGAGGACAACCCTGAACAGAAACAGTTTTTTTTCTGTCACATGGCTTCACATGTGTCTAGATGTAAAAATACAATACATGTAAAAATTAAAAATTATTATTTTTTTGTCCGGACCTCTGCTTGGAAGAAAATATAGAGGCCTCACCTCTTGGAACTTTAATTGAATACCCCTGACTTATATTATAAATAAATACTTTATTTGTATGGTTGTGTAATATGTGTGTCACATATTTCCTTGTGTGTCATGGTAGATCAGACTCTTATTATAGAATTTGATTACAGAAAAACTTTTTGAACATGGTAATGGATTAATAGCCTACAAATAACAGGCAGGATGTATGTTAACCTTACATCTTAAAACCTCTTCTTCTTTTTTTTTACACAAAGCAGATCATAGATTATATATTTTAGGGATTTTCCCTGCTTTACATACTTTTGGCCAATAAACCCAGTGATATCAGCGTTGGTTGCCATGCAACAAAGAAGCCTGTTCGACTTCCTGGGGTGTTACGCATTCCGGGGGGAAGGGTCCATGGGTCCTCATATGGCTTGTTAACTGAGGTTACAGAGTATTTGTCATATAAAAAGAGAATATATAGTGTGTTGGATTGGTCCAGACGCTACACCAAAGACTCGAGACTTGACTCAGACTCGAGCGATAAAGTCTTCAGACTTGACTCAGATTCCAGGTTAAAGACTTGTGAACATCTCTGCTCTAAGGTACTAATATTCACCTTTTAGGGATAGATAAGATACAAAGTTGTCCCTTTAAGGGTACTGCCTCAGTGAAAAGGTATACATTTTGAATATATTTTTTTCTGACAGTATAGCTTTGCCACAGACTGAAATTAGAGTTGCAAAAAAAATTTTTTTTGCCCTCAAATCTCAGTTACGCATATTCTGATATGACATGTTTCACTTCAGTCACGTGACAAGTAAGAACCTATGGGTTTAGCATTGCTGACATCAAACAAATCTCTGCACACAATATTTAAATATGCACTTATGCACATTAAGCAGCTAAACCTGGCCACCATTCACTTGAATTGTATGAAAGAAGAGCAACTTGAATATTTGACTTAAATTTCCTTCTGAGTTCCAGAGAAGAAACTAAGCCATACGGGTGTGAGGGTGCGAAAATTATTTTTGGGTGAACTATCCTTTTAAGATTAAACCTACACAGTCTCTATATAGGTTGTCAGCCTCTCTTATGAATGTGGGTCAGCCATCGTGAAGATATATTTGGTCTAAATACTTAGTAGGATTAATTATTGCTAGAAGGGTAGGTTAGAAGGGGTAATATTAATTAATTCCGGGAGTGTTTGCAGTTGTCTTGTGACAAGCTTGCTAATCAACTTTTTTTTCTGCTGGATCTGATAGTATTGCCATGGCAACTAGTAAAATTCAGAGCAGAATTTGCATGCCAGCAGTGACTTCTAGCTTTTCACAGCCCTAATGGCTTTAAGTGTCAGTTGGCTGCCCTGGGCAAGCAAACAGGAATTGAACTGTCTCCATCATTCAGGAGGACACTTTAATTATAGCTCAAAATGAAGTGGGGTGACACGGACACTTTCGTCAGCATTTAGGGATCACTGGATGTTCTGTTTTTTTACTTATTTTACTTGTTAATTTTAAACACTTATCATTAATTAAACAAGCACAATATGAATTCATTTAGCCGTAGCATTAAGTTAATTATCATCTCTGTTTTTAGTGTTTATTTAAAACAAGGGCATCTTGCTATCATTGTAGTCTCCAATCTGTTTGTTAGCAGCTTGCACAGTCTTTTATTGTTCAGCTATCCAGAAGAAGTGACTAGCCAGTTTTAAATCCCAGTTGCGCAGGGGTGGGAACGTTGTAAAACTGCACAAATGATGTGTTTCCATGCAATGTAATTTACATAATTTCCTTTTCGGAATATTATCATGTATTAGCCTGCATTGTTTTGACCTGTGCAGTGGCTTATGTTAAGCTACAGAATTACTATGCATGTAAAATTATAATTATTTTAAACGACAAGGTTTATAAATGGCTTTTATTGACGTTTTAGTTTATCTTGCATGTTTTTAATTAGATGTAAAATATTAAACTGGATATAATAGCATGGGATATTACTCTGTCATATGGTCATGTTACTATGTGCCCTGCCTATGTATTTAATTAAATTACAGTAGACTTTTTCCCAGTGACCAGTCTCTCTTAAAACGTCGTCTTTTCAGTCACAGCTGTGGATAGCCACTAATGAAAGGGGGCTTGCATGTTCTTGTGCTGCCATCAGCCAGTCAGGCCGTCATTTTTCTCCAATTCCAGAGTAGTCACATTGGCATTTACTACTCAGACTATTGGCTCAAAAACGTCT
Organism: Sinocyclocheilus grahami; assembly: GCF_001515645.1. NCBI lineage: Eukaryota > Metazoa > Chordata > Actinopteri > Cypriniformes > Cyprinidae > Sinocyclocheilus > Sinocyclocheilus grahami. Next base: position 287,093 of record NW_015505328.1, on the reverse strand, counting down.
GTCTGGAACAGAGAGTGCCTGTGAGCAAAGATGGCAGATTTGAACCTTCCAGAGAGCTCTGCACTAGCCAAGCAACTGCCATTGATTTGAAAGCGAATGCTAACATACTCTGCATGTGTTATGGACCTCTATGAGCAGAAACTAGAGAGTGCGACGCCAAGTGGCCACCTAGGGAAATCACAGGGGATATATTACAATTTACAGTTTGTCATAGCAGTTCATTTTGTGTTTATTTATCTGCAGATAGAAAAAGACAGATAATTGAACAACTTGTATTGTGTATTGAGTCAAGTGCAGTAATTCTTGCCTTTTGAAATTAGAAAAGGCAATTGGTCTAGTTGTAGAAGAACGGGTGCCCTTATATAGGTGGTATTGTTTCTGAGATGGACTATTAATGTGAGTTTGTGTTTGTTTGGATGAGTTTAGTATGAGTTTTGTGGCTTAAAGACTCCAGCATGCAGGAAAATGAAGGTGTGAAACAGTGTTCGAGGTTTAATGATGTAATTGATCATTCTGGGTGGCGATTGTTTTTTTTTTTTTTTAGAATAGCCTGTTCCAATGTCTTGGAGTCCCCTAATCTTTATGTTTGGTGCTGACTTGGCCCATTTTCCCTGCAGAGGTCAGATTCAATGTCAGGAAGTGTAAAACAGCAAATATGGCTGGATATACAAGGGCTACATAAAGGTGGCTGTTTTATGTGTTGCAATGGGCAATTATCTTGATTCTTAGAACTAAAAGCTGAATTATACGTATATATATATTTTTTTCCCTACGGAAAAATGGCAGTGTTCTTGAATTAAAAGATTTGGTAGTGGTAGAATCACAGTAGGCAGTCAAGTTAATGTGCTTTTAAACCAAAGAGGTAGAAAAATAGGTACAAGAGGAAGGAAACTGGTAAAGTGTTTATCTGGTCCTTGAGTTTGTTTGGCTGAGTGGTGTATGGTATGGATTTTTAAGTGATTATTTCTGTGGTTACATTGTTACGAGATGAAGTGGAACCAAGTGACTTTTCTTTCTCAATGAATCACTGAGTCATTCATACAAATGATTTGTTCATTAACAGGAGCAAAACAAGTCTGAAACTGCATACACTCTTAGCAGATACTTATTTTTAATAAGTAATTACTTCATACTACATTCGTCATGTCATGTTGTCATGTGACCTACCAGTGTCAGTTGCACCGCTTCACTGCCATTCGCAAAACCTCTCCAGTGACCGCACGGGATAGTAAAGTGATCATTTTTGTTGGCAGACCACAAATAGACAGAATAACTGACAATATTGTCTAAAATTTAATAGTACTATTGTAAGTTACTAAATGTTAAAGGGATAGTTCACCCAAAAATGAAAATGTTATGTTTACCTCTAATACACCACTATGTCCAACTGTCTTTGGCCGTGTGCACGGCATCCGGTGCGTGAGGTGTGTACGCGCTCTGGCGTAGTTTATGTTAATGGATGTGTTGATATCCAGCCGAAGATCAATCAACCATAACTTCAGGCGAGCAGGCTCAGAAGTTGGTAATACGTGGAAAGTCACCACTCCCGAATGAGTTCGCACGAGAGAACGTAATCTTTTAGTTTTAAGTCCGTTTGAACAATCCGGATAAGCGCAAGTAAGTACCATTTTGATTAGCCGTCGTACCTACAATTTTTGTGCACTGTGTAAACAATGAGTGACGTATATGCGTGAGAGATCACTTCCGGCGCTTGCGTAAACTACGCCAGAGCACGTACACACCTCACGCACCGGATGCCGTGTGCGCGCCCAAAAACAGTTGGACATAGTGGTGTATTAGAGGTAAAAAATGATATAAATACTGTTCGGTTTCTGGCACAAACAAATCGTTTCGTGTCTTAGGACATCAATGTGTCGTCACGAGCCGCAGGGTTCAATTTGGATTTGTCTGTGCATGTTTTTTTTACTCTCATAGATTTTGTTACCATTGCCATGAGTTATACGATTGATAGACTGCAACGGTTAAAGTTAAAAATCATCATATGTGTTCTACTGAAGAAACAAAGTCACCTACATCTTGGATGCCCTGGGGGTAAACAGATGAACATCAAATTTAAATTTTTGGGTGAACTGTCCCTTTAACTTCTTGCTTGCAATGTTGAACTATTACAATATTGCGCAATTGTGCCAGCACTCTTGCTCATATGGTTTTACTTAAATTTACCTTTCTATAAAGCTTGTAGAGGGGTTTTTTTTCAGATGTGAACAATTTATATCCTTAGTTTAGTTTTGTCTCTCTTTTTCTCTTTACATTTAGCTTTGATTGTAATAAACGTCAGTCTAACGCAAGCAAGAGTTCTTGTCATTGTTATGTGAAGGTGGGATAAAAAGTGACAGGCTATCGTTGGCCAAGTAATGAATTGTTTGCTCATCCTGTCCTTTAATTTTATAGATAATTTCTCTCTGGCTGCTTTGCTACAGGCGAGAGAGCCAAGCCAAGGCCGTTCATTTAGCAAGCCATAATTGAGCTGTCAGGGAAGGCACAAGCATGCGCAGATATACGTCACTGTGAGAACTGATGTAGCTTTCTGGACCACTTCCCTGAGCTCTTAAATCGCAAGCTTGTCCATAAGTCGTTGTCGCTAGTATGTAATAACAGTACAACAACACTGAGACCTAGCGACAGGAATAACAGCAGGGATGGACTTGTGAATTGTTTATGGACACTCTGTGTGCACCGCATCAGTGTTGTAGCTCTTAGAATCGCGCGTCTAGAGAAAAGTGGGAAGGACTTAGAGACATTATGAGATGAGATAACATGATGGGGAGAGAGATACAGAAGGTAAAACAAACAGTAGAAGCATGTACTGTCATTTATTGTCCAATAAAAAGAACAAAAAGACTGAAAAACACATCAGAGAGCAGTGTTTATCTTGTCAACCAAATTAGTACTGAAAATGTTTGTTGACAAAATGTGGGCTAGCATTTTAATCAAATGATTTTAATTAAAAACATTGATTTAAAAATGTTATATACACCATTTACAAGCATTATTATTGATGTTGAAAAAATAGTTGTGCTGCTTAATAATTAACATTTTACCCTTATATAATTAATGTATTTTGATTTCATGTAGCATCGTCTCAATTGGTTTGTGCTGTCTAAAGCCATAAAAACAAATGGGCACAGAATACAGAAATACAAAAAATATTATCGATATACCTATACCATTTCATTATACGAGAATAAAATGGATTAACGTCACGATTGTTGCTCGAAATGGCCTATGAATAAGTTTGCATAATTCGGGGCAAAAATCGAACCCATCGCCGTGCCGCTCACTTGAAGGTAAAAATCATTGTCAAAACTAAAATAGTTGCATTTTAAAACATAAGAGGCCATCTTGACTAGGAAGTCCGAAGGTGGAAACGAAGCCTCATCACGTTCCGCAAGATAATATCCTCTGGGCATTAAGTCCCTTTTCATGAGTAATGTTGGTGTACAAACACAGAGATCTTATTAATGAAATATGTGGAATCTCTAATGTAAGAAAGTAATTTCTGCACAAATGGTTTAATAAAGTAATCCACATATTGAGACAAAGGAGATGGCTGCAATATAACAAAGAGTGAAAAATTTAAGGGGGTCTGAATACTTTCCGTACCCACTGTATCTATAGTTTGTGCCACTATAGAGTGGCCAGGAGGATCAACCAATCTTTTTGGGGATTTTCGAAAGAGTATAGAAAACGGGCATAATTGGATACTTACAATATAAAAAGTCAAATTCTGATTGTGATATCCAACCATTAGTTTTGGCATTGTTTAAAAAAAGACACCACTTCAGATTGATAAATTCTAGTAGGATCATGAGGTAGTTTGACATAGAACCTCATATTTTGTAATTGAGAAAGGACCTCTTGTTTATATTCACACGTATCTTGTACCACAATTGCACCCCCTTTATCAGCAGGTTTTATAATAAGATCCGGATCAGACATAAGTTCATTTAGAGCAGATCTCTCATTAAACAACAAATTATGCATATGATTCGTGTTTAAAAATATGCAGAATCTTGTTCTACCACACGACAGAAAGTATGAATCGTGTGATTGGACACAGTCGGACAGAGAGGTACTGCTAGGTCTGAACGGAGTCTTAGGTAAAGAACAGGGAGCTGATTTAGAAAAGAAGTAACGTAATTTTAACTGTCTATAGCATTTAAACAGATCCACTTTAAGGCCGAACATATTCACACCACTAGTAGGAACAAATGATAGTCCTTTAGATAACACACCAATTTGATAATTGATCTGTGCTTATGAGTATTATAGTCACTCACACCACTGGTTTTAGTAGTCGAGGCATGGTCCCATGGATATACCTCATTCCGGACATAATCCTCAGTGTTACGTTTGTATTTCTTCAGTTTAATCTCTTTTAAATTCTCACAATACTGTCTCCTTGATATCCATTGATACTTGTTCTATAATCAAAAGCATCAAGTCTAGAGAAAATTTGTTGGGGATCTCGCTCCATTTTTTAAAAAAAAACTCCTTGTTACCGCATAGCTTCTCTTGGAATTCTTTTATTCCTCCAATATTTGCTCAACAAAAAGCAAAGATTTTATTTGTCAAATTTGCTTGGTTTGCTACATTTTGCACATTGATTGTCAACTAAATTGTTGAATGAACATAAAACTAGATATTGAACAAAAATCTGTTCATAAATCAGTGCTTTAGAAGAGTAAGATGGAAGGATGTTGCGTTTGTTTAACCACAAATAACTTGTAGCCAAGGGTAGAAATCATCCTGTGATACGCAAGTAACTTGCTAGCTGTGTCAGATTTGTGTTAAGGAGTGCCTGCAGCTATCTGGACAGCTGCCTTCTTCGTTGGGAGTCTGCACGCTCAGAGAACATGACCACCTACTGCGCAGGCTTACAAAAACCCCATCCCCCTGCAATGTTACCCACTCCAGATTCAGAACCCTCTCAGTATGGATGAGAAGTGTGTTTCTGCATGAATCCACGCCCCCAACTTTGTCTCTCTCCCACACATGTGAAGTTTGTGCGACTATCTCTCAGCGGGCCCCTAACCTTTAGCTCTCGACTAAATCACTACCTTCATGTCACTTGGGTGCCGGTTTGTTCCTGAAGCTACAGGCTGCACAAATTAATTGACAAGATGCTACATGAAATCATGCAGAAAATTGCCTGGATCTATGTTTGTTTGTTTTTTTCGACATCCCGGGGGTACGTTGAGTTAATCATAAATTTTAGTTTATCCATTTATTGGGTCCGACACCTGACATCCTCCCTTAGCATTCCCCTCCTTTTTTTGGAGGTTTGTAAAGCCTTAATAGAACAGACCGCTTAATATTAACCCAACTGGTGGGTCGTGACCCAGAAATGTGTTCTGATGGGGTCATGGACAGCTGGGAAGATACAATATAAAATTCAATTAATAAAATGAAGTAACCGTATATTCGTGCATACCTAAGATGGAAATGTAAATACAAAAATACTATGTGAGATATTTGTTATGTACAGTAAATATGATATCATTCTGTTCTAAAGACTAGTTGGAAATCAGGAGATTAATCACAGTTATTTTGATTATTAGCACAATTATTAAATGCTTAGTTGTTAAATACAAAAATTAGGTTTATTATGGTTTGTTTATTTATTTAATATGCTGAAAAAAGGTATTCTGTATGTGTTTTAATTTAAAAAGTAAAGAATTTAAATTTTTTTAAAATCGTTTGCTTTATTTATTAGCCAATTATTTAATCTAGGGAAAAATGTTTTTAAAATACCATGCATTATTTTTTACACATTCCCTTTTTTTTAAACTGGGGCATGAAAAATATGAGAAAATGTGACTCAGACTACATTAAACAAGAGATTGCTTTCAACAGGGATAAATATGATTTGTGCCAACCACAATGTTTTTAGCGTAGTGAGTTATTGGCTGTCGAGAGCATGAAGCCATGGAGATTCAATTTTGTATGATGAACAATTGTGGTACTTGATGTACCACTTGCTGTCCAAAATAAAATCTAGTTTTTTTGGGGGGGGTTATACAGTTCATGTAATGCATGCAAGTCACAAGATACATCTGTAACGTGAGGTTTTAATTTACAAATTGCTAATCTTCATAATATGTTATTATTAATAAACACTCACACATACACACACACACACACATTTTGCCCTCAGCTCTCACTGGCTGCACATAGGTTTATTGGTATTCCTCCCTTATGACTGTTGATAGGTGATTCACGCAAGCACCTCATCAGTTCAAGCTAAAGTTTATTACGGATGCCAGACTGGAGAGGGCTTGTCACAGGATACTTCTCTAATTAGGAGCCCCTTGACGAGAGAATGACTTTCAGAGGAAAAAGTATGCTTTCGGGCCTGAAGGAGCCTCACGGATCCCCTGCGCTTGCCTGAGATAATGAGTTATTCATTTTCAAAAGCAATCAAGATGTCAGGAGCCGATAGTGAAACCTGCTGCTGTTGGAGATAATGCCTCCTTGTCTTTTCATCAAAGCCCTGTCACTTTGACATCAACCATGATAAATGCGGCAAAAATACAAGAGGTTGGATTTGAGAAGGCGTAAACCCGCAGTCGTCAATTTTAAGATATCACTGTCACTGGCTTTGGGAGAGAAACACCAGAGCGTGTCTACTTAACAAATTATAACTGACATTTCTATATTAAGATGACGAATCAGGCCCAAGTGTGTTTGGCTAAGCCTGCTTCGAATTAACTCGTTTAGCCGGTATGAAGTTAGTCATCTGAGGATTTGATTGGATTGCTAATCGTTGACAAATTAAGACGGTCATGGATGACTGGTGGAGGCTTGTGGCTTATATTCCAATATGAGCCATGCAAATCCCGCAAAAACATTATGAGCGGTAAGTGAAACTCAATCCCTCGAGATGGTGGGGTCGCAGATTTTTTTTTTTCCTAATTATCGAATCAATATCAAAAAACATTATGTGGCCGCTGACCGCAGCTGAAAACAATTAGCTGAGACTTTGACATGTTTTTAAAGAGAATTTATTTTGTCCTCACTGTTTTCTCTTTTTTATCTCTCTTTCCTCTTTACAGTGAAAACTTGTGGATCTAATCTTCAAGGTTCATCAGGGACGTTCTCCTCACCGAATTTCCCCATTCAGTATGAGAGCAACTCCCAGTGTGTGTGGATCATCACAGCCAGCAACCTAAACAAGGTAAGAGCAAAGATGTGTGTTTGATAATGCTCTTAGATGTTAAAACAATTTATGTTTGTTTTTAATGAGTAGCTTGCAGGTAGAAAGAGTATTCACAAAGTACGTTACATCTGTTGCACTCTCCTCTTACTATGTTTATTCATGGTTCACAAGTCAAGGGATTTCAAAACCAAATGACTTTCCCATATACAGTCATCATAGATATTGGAAAATATGTCTGATAAGAAGCGTTCTTGTTTTTGCTCCATCAAACTTTGTGTTATTTTACTGGGCTCATTCACAGGTTTTAATTTTGAAGCCAAACGTCACTGACAGGAATGACTTTTAATTCATCGAAAGATTCTGTCACTGACTAATTCAACTGGCTCAACCAATCCAGTTTGACTTCATTTGATAACTGATAATCAGCTAAATTCACAATTGATTTTGAAAAGATCGGACGTGACTAACCAGATGTTCAATTAAAGATTACAGATTTTCATTGTCAGGCTTTTGTTACTGCGATGGTAAATATTTAAAACGTTTTTTGTTTCTTTTCTTTGAGGACTGTACCCACCAGAAGCGTCATGCCATTAAATTGGATTTTACATTAAACTTACAAAATTATGTCATCTTTTAGAATTAAGTTGCATAATTATTATAAGCAAAAAGTGTTGTCTGAAGTACTGTCCAATAAAGTTTAATGTCCAATAAAGTTTCCATCTTCCACATAATACTGAAATATCAGTATTATTTACTCACTCATATCGCTAGAAAATCGGTTAATACTGTGTAAAGTTTTGGGGTCTTTTTTTCCCCTACTTCTATTCAGCAAAGACATTAAACTGATCAAATGTGACAGTAAAATCTTTTATATTATTACAGATTTCTATTTCAAATAAATGCTGATCTTCAGACTTTCTATCCATTAAGCACCACAGTCATTTTCAACTGATAATAATAAGAGGAAGTATTTTTTGAGCACATATCTGCATATTTGAATGATTTCTGAAGCATCATGTGACACTACAGACTGGAGTAATGAGTGCAAAAAATTTAGCTTTGCCATCAAAAGAATAAGTTACATTTTAAAATATATTACAATGAATAGTAAATTATAATATTTCACAATGTAGTTGTGTTTATTACTGTTTTTGGTCAAATTGGTGAACATAAAATAAGAGATTTCTTTCAAAAACATAAAAAAGCATTGCCGACCCCAAACTTTTGAAGTTATAATGTAGCTTTTTAAACTGTTTAGATCAGGCTTACTCACTATTTTTTTTCACGAGAGCTGCACTGATAGGACAAAGTCAATAGGAGAGCCACTTTTACAGCAAAGTATCAAAAGTTACATCCAGCCATAAATAGCATATCTGCTTATCAATCTGTTATCCCTGAACATATAATATGCAATGCAAAAAATACAAAAGGGGGAAAAATAATTCTTTATCATTTACCAGTCAAATTTGTAACTGAGACAAGATGATTTCCCTTAATGAAAAAAAGGAGGATTACCTTAATGCTGGGATGAGCGGAAGCATGCATGCATTTCCTTGACTTTTTTCATGTTGTATTTGTAGCTTGTTGTTGCAATCCTTGTGAGGCATTCAAGATGTTCATTGGTGAGGCGGTTTCTCTGTTTCCTCTTTATGGTGTTCATGGTTGAGAATGTTGACTCACAAGTGTATGTGCTCACAAAGAAGGACATAACTTTTTGCACACGTGGCTTCAAAGTGGGAAAATCTTCTTCAGACACCAAACTCCAGAAGTGAGCAACACCTGATCTGAGTTCCAGTTTGCAATTGTCTTTTGTCTGCAGTTCTACCATTTCACTTTCTACAGGAGCACGCTGAGTAGGACAGAGCAGAGTGATAGTTGGAGTGAGAGATGACACATCCACATGGAAGGGGTTTTCAATAAAGTTGAAAAGCTCCTTGTGCTCATTCAGATCCTTGAATCTGGATTAAAATTCCCCCCTCAGCTCTTCCAAAACATTCACAAATTCTCTGTGGCTGAAGTGCTGCTGCAGAGATGGGTCATTTGTGGTGACAGCTCTGAGTTTGGGGAAGTTAATGAATTCTCTGTCAGGTATGTACAGGGCAGTTATTTTGTTCTGAAATGCTCTGATTGCATTCAGCATGTTGCTTGGAAGCTTATCTCTTCCTTGAAGCTTCAAGTTAAGAGTGTTCAGGTGACAGGTGATGTCAGTAAGAAAAGCCAGCTGTGTGATCCAGCATGAGTCTTCCAGCTCTGGCTCCCGTTACCTTTGTTGTCCAGGAAAGTGCAAATCTCAGGGAGGAGGCTCAGAAACCGTTCAAGCACTTTTCCACGGGACAACCATCTCACTTCACTGTGCATCAGTAAATCACCATACTCTGTGTCATAGTCCTCAATGAGTTGTCGGAACTGTCTGTGGTTCAGCGCTCTGGAGATGATGAAGTTTACCACACAAACAACTGTTTGCATCCCGTTTTGGAATGTATTATTTCTCAGTTTTGATACCAGTGGCTCCTGATGGATGATGCAGTGGAAACTGATAAAGTTTGGTATTTCTTCCCTTTTTTTCATGAGATCCCTGAACATATAATATGCAATGCAAAAAATACAAAAGGGGGAAAAATAATTCTTTATCATTTACCAGTCAAATTTGTAACTGAGACAAGATGATTTCCCTTAATGAAAAAAAGGAGGATTACCTTAATGCTGGGATGAGCGGAAGCATGCATGCATTTCCTTGACTTTTTTCATGTTGTATTTGTAGCTTGTTGTTGCAATCCTTGTGAGGCATTCAAGATGTTCATTGGTGAGGCGGTTTCTCTGTTTCCTCTTTATGGTGTTCATGGTTGAGAATGTTGACTCACAAGTGTATGTGCTCACAAAGAAGGACATAACTTTTTGCACACGTGGCTTCAAAGTGGGAAAATCTTCTTCAGACACCAAACTCCAGAAGTGAGCAACACCTGATCTGAGTTCCAGTTTGCAATTGTCTTTTGTCTGCAGTTCTACCATTTCACTTTCTACAGGAGCACGCTGAGTAGGACAGAGCAGAGTGATAGTTGGAGTGAGAGATGACACATCCACATGGAAGGGGTTTTCAATAAAGTTGAAAATCTCCTTGTGCTCATTCACATCCTTGAATCTGGGATTCATCCATCCTCACATCCTCACAACACATCCTCAGCTCTTCCGAAACATTCACAAATTCTCTGTGGCTGAAGTGCTGCTGCAGAGATGGGTCATTTGTGGTGACAGCTCTGAGTTTGGGGAAGTTAATGAATTCTCTGTCAGGTTATGTACAGGGCAGTTATTTTGTTCTGAAATGCTCTGATTGCATTCAGCATGTTGCTTGGAAGCTTATCTCTTCCTTGAAGCTTCAAGTTAAGAGTGTTCAGGTGACAGGTGATGTCAGTAAGAAAAGCCAGCTGTGTGATCCAGCATGAGTCTTCCAGCTCTGGCTCCCGTTACCTTTGTTGTCCAGGAAAGTGCAAATCTCAGGGAGGAGGCTCAGAAACCGTTCAAGCACTTTTCCACGGGACAACCATCTCACTTCACTGTGCATCAGTAAATCACCATACTCTGTGTCATAGTCCTCAATGAGTTGTCGGAACTGTCTGTGGTTCAGCGCTCTGGAGATGATGAAGTTTACCACACAAACAACTGTTTGCATCCCGTTTTGGAATGTATTATTTCTCAGTTTTGATACCAGTGGCTCCTGATGGATGATGCAGTGGAAACTGATAAAGTTTGGTATTTCTTCCCTTTTTTTCATGAGCCCAACAAGCCCCTTCTCCTTTCCTCGCATGCTAGGGGCGCCATCTGTGCACACACTTGCTAGACCTGACCAACTGAGATTTTTTTCATCAAAAAATGCCAGAAGTGCATTCAGAATGTCCTCACCTCTCATTTGGCAAACAAGTGGAAGTAAGCACAGCATTTCTTCTTGGAAAGACTTTTCTTTAGGGAACCTTACCCAAACACACAACTGAGCAACATCTGTCAAATCGGTGCTTTCATCCACCGCGATGCTGAAACACGGTGCTGCTGACACATCTGCACAGAGCTGGTCACTCACATCTTTGCCGATGTTTTCAATCCAGCTCATTATGGTGGAATCGGATAATTGTAATCCTTTAATTTGCTTTACAATTGCGTCCTTGTTATCAAACTCAGCAAACAATATTTCTGCTGAAGCCAAAAAGCAATCTTTCTGAGTCTGAGAAGGGTTTTTTTCCGCGAGCCAAAATCCAAGCGATCTCAAAAGATGCCTCAGTTAAACGTTCAGCTGTAGAAGTTGTCCTGTGTATGAGCCTTTGTTGTCCAGAAAGCTGCTCTATTTTTCTTTTCCTTATTTCACTTCCAGGTGGATAACTTTCATTGAATTTTGGGTGCGTCGTTTGGAAATGCTGCTCCAAATTACTTCGCTTGAAACCAGAGCGGGTTTGTTTGCATAGTAAACACAAAGGGTTTGATCCGTGGAGCACAAATTCCTCTGTCCACTTTTCTTGAAATTTTCTATGCTCATCTTGTAGGGCTTGTACCTTTCTCTTTTTAGCAGGAGTTGACTCTCCACAAACCCTGTCTCCATCATCTTCCTGTCGATTTGCGGTTGTTGCATGCTCCAAATCTGTACACATTTCTTTGTTGCTGTCCACTTGGTGCGTGACTTTGTTTAATAAGAAATCAATCCATTTTCAGTCCGTATATAACACAAGCTGACTAGCATGAAATGCTGGAAAAAAACGTAGCTAAGCTAGCATTGTTATAATGTGCGTTAGTAGGCCTATGAATTGCCAGGTTAGTGTCCTCTAATTTAATTGCTCCAATTCAGTGCTAACATTTAAAAAAAAAATTGTAGTACATGCCCAAGTATATTCCATATTCACACGCATGTGATATAGAGGGTATGCATAATATATTTTTGGTAAAAAAAAAATTTTAATGATCTTAAGTTTTTTATATATCTGAAAAAACTGTTAACTCTGCAGTGAGTCAGTGTCACAGACTTATAAGAGCAAAGCAAGTTTAAATATATTTTTTTAGTTTATATTTCAGTCTTATAATGCCACAGTTTTGGGTATTTTTAAATATTAATTATTTGTAAAACAGACACCGAGTTTTTTATGTTATAGCCCTGCTTGTTTTTAATGTTTTTATGAAATATCTGTATTGACTGCATGATCATATGACCGTATTATTTACTGCCATGCGAGCCACAAATTAAAGCTTGGCGAGCCGCGCAATGAGTAACTCTGGTTTAGATGTTGTATGCGATGAGGGGCTGAACAGTTTGTGTCAGATGTCCAAGATTCTCCTACCACTCTACCACCCCTAGTGGTGCCTATGTTGTAACACTGTGTGCCACCGGTTGACATTAGTATTCTGGTGTGACTCTGCTCAGCCTCTTGTACAGAGCCTGTGGTGATGCTGTCGCTGTATCAGAGAGAGAGTGCATGGGCGTCTGCTCCTTTGACTGCCCTGCTTCTCCTGGCCTTCTGTGTGATTGCTCCTGGTCTCCTCCCTTGTCCTTTTTTGTGTGTTTTTGTGGCCTTGCCCCCTACAAACAGCTCCCAATCCATCCCTTCTTCCTCACTAAGGCCTTACACATTTATAGAGAACTGCATGATGGGCTTTGTTAGTTATGTGTGCGTAAAGGTGAACAGTGTGTTTTATTGCTCTTGTGGATTTTATAGCCACACTTCAGTTTAATTCCAACATTTTGAGATGCTCCTCCACAACAGCTACATAGTGGGGAGAAAATATGAGTGTGTGAATGTGTGCAGGGAGATAATCAGTGTATAAATATGTGAATGAGAGAGAAAGAGTGAGATGATACTTTTGTGGAGAGGAAGACTCGGTGATGAAAAGACATTGGAGAAAAGTCATTCTGATTTGTCTTAACTATTTCAGTTCCATCAACACTTGTTTTGAGTTTGAAGAAGAAATATTTGAATAAATGTGTAGAAATATGGATCATTTTAGTAGTAAATATAAAAAACTACAAATGTTTGGACAAGAGGAAGTTAATAACATTTTCAGATTTGTTTTGAATTCACTAAAAAGGATTGTTTCAAAAGAATGTTTTGCTTGGGAATCAGATTTTGGGAAGGTTTTTATCCAGTAATATGAACTCTTGGGAGTCATTTACTCAAGAATCAGATTTCACTGGTTTTTGATTCACTCAAACAGAGTCATAAGAGTCATTAGCTCAAGAAAATTTCACTGTCATTTTTTTTTATTCACTTACATGATCTTGCTCAAAAGAGCTCTTCCCTTGAGAATATATATGCCTCTGATTCACTATAATGGATCAGTTCGTAAGAATGATTATCTTGACAATCACACTGTATTTCTTTGAATCACTTAGAACAGGGGTGCCCAAACTTGGTCCTGGAGGGCCGGTGTCCTGCAGAGTTTAGCTTCAACCCTAATCAAACACACCTGATCCAGTTAATCAAGCTCTTACTAGTCATACTAGAAACTTCCAGGCAGGTGTGTTGAGGCAAGTTGGAGCTAAACTCTGCAGGACACCGGCCCTCCAGGACCGAGTTTGGGCACCCCTGACTTAGAAGAACCAGATCATAAGAATCAGAGCTTTTTTATTCACTTGAAAAAAATCCAGCTCATGAGAATCTTTCACTCAGGAACCGAAGTTTGCTGGTCTTTTTTTAATTGGTTCTCAAACTTAATCATGACATTTTGATTGATATCCCTCTCCCTTACATTTGTAACGACAGCTAGCACTTCAGCCGTGTCTGTATTGTCATTGCAGGACCTTGCAATTGATTCCAGGTGATGTGACTCACTATGCAATTCATCTTGAAGTAGCAGATCTATTGAGTGCAACAAACAAAAACACTGAAAATTCTTCCTAACCTCAAGTCAAGGCCTCTGTGATTGATTCTTGCTGTGGTGGAATGATATAAAGAGGCAATAAATGAAAACGAACAAACCATTTTCTAAGTTTACAAAGTTTCACCTTCTCCTCGTTGGCGTACTCGTATGTCTATAAAGAAGTTTTGTTTTTATCCAGGTACTTTTAGGGGGCAGTTTGTGAAAGTGATCATCTCCTACATTGACTGTTCATTCATACATTTTCCCCAAACTTCTACAGGGCTGAAATCACCCAAGGTTTTAACTGGAAAACTGTGTTTTACAACCTAACTTTCTCAGGAACATTTAAATGTTCAGAAGGCCGTGATGAAATTGTCTGGACGTTTTCCCATCATATGATGGATGGAGGGTAGCATGAAAGCCTTGTGGGCCATAGAGAGATTTTTTTTTTCTATTCCTACTTTTTTTCAGTTCGCATTTGACCACTTTGAAAGGTCTGGAACTCTGCCAGCATGAATAGAGACGCTTGTGTTGTTTTCTTGCAGCCTTGGCTTTGGCGTGTTGTTTTCAATAAATCAGAGTTTGTAGACAGTACTCCAAGCAAAAAAGTTTTTTTTTTCTGGTCCCCTATCGCCCCCTCTTTTTTGTAATGGCCAGAACAGATCATAAGAGTCATTCGCTAAAAAAAAAATAATAATTAAATAAGACAAAGGACAGAGCGTGAAGTTCATTGAATACACCTTTGTGCTAACGGGGCATGTTGTCACACCAGTGGTAGGCAAGTTCGGTCCTAGAGAGCCGCAGTCCTGCAGAGTTCAGCTCCAACCCTGAAAACAAAACTCGCCTGCCTATAGCCTTAGTAATCCTGAAGACATTGATTAGCTTGTTCAGGTGTGTCTGATTAGGGTTGAAGCTGAACTCTGCAGAACTTCGGCTCTCTAGGACCGAACCTGCCTACCCCTGCACTAGGGGAACTTGTCATTAAACAGATTATTTTAGGCTTTTCAGCAAATTTAAACAGCAAGATGAAATAGAAACACTTCATTAAACAGGAAAAAATTTGGTAAAATACAAATACATTAAATTATTGTTTTGGCCAACTGAAAAGCAACTGAAATACAAAGCTATAATTGCAACAAACAGCGATTGATGTTTTAAATAGATAAAATGTGGATGAATATATTAGGCTTAGCACCTGTGTGACGACTACCCTCTGCATTTTTTCTTTTTAAAAAAATCCCTTATTCAGCCATTATGGTACCAAGTCTAATGTACTCGTCCTTATTTTACCTGCTCAAAAAAATCAATTGCCATTTGTTGCAATTACAGCCTTGTACTAATTGTAGAACACTTTTCTGAAAGTGCAATTAATTGGTAGGTTTCACTAAATGACAGGAAAAGCATGTGGCAATTAAGCCATTCACCTACAGAAGAGAAATGCATTTGGAGCACAAAGGTGTGTTTCAGGATATCAGATCAGAGATTTCAATAGAGCTCGGTCAACCAGCAGACCACCCTGTTTCAAGCGAGAAATTTCTAATTGTCTCTTACAGCCTGGGAACATTATTGCTCACTTATTTTTGGCAGACAATTTTAGGGTGGCGATTTATTTATATTGCATTCTGTGCTTTAACCTTGGTAAGAGTGACTTGGATTGTGTCGGGGCTTAATCCAATTTAGACTCCATTGTGATGCCTTTGGATTGTGAGAATGTGGGATACAATATTTTTTGTTTGTTTGTTAAAATGGAGATATCGAAAATAACACACGGATCACTGGTTTAACAAGGGATTTGCTAACTCTGCTTAACTTAAAGCCGTTGCATCAGGCACACATTGGACCTTATTCACAAGTCGAACACATTTCTGTGTAATTTGATCATAAATGCAGTACATGCATTGAATTCAATGGGACAAATTACAAAGAAATGGTTTTATGTGCGATTTACACAGCAATTGGCTTGTGTTTCATGAATAAGGCCCGAATTATGTCCCATCTTCATCTTAGCATCTCCCTGAACCACCGACATGGGCGGGTCACATGGAGTGTGGCCTTTTAAAGCCTGCAGAGATTCACGCCTCTCAAGATGGGTTCGTCCAATGAGGAAGGCTGAAATCCCAAGCGGGAGGTTGGAAATACTGAGGATTTTTATGAGTCTTTGTCTGTAAGCATGGTATTTTGCATATGTAATTCGCTGGAGTGTTGAGGCACAAATTAGTACCGATTCTTAGAACATCAATATGTTGCATAGGTATCAGCATATAATATACACACTTGTTTCGATCATAGGAAGGCGAATTCATAGATACTAGACATGAAATAGTTACTTATATGAATGTGTGGTTTATCGTAAGCACGGATAAAAATAGTCTATAATACAACAGATTAAATACAACACAGCAATAATATACACACTGGCCTGAAGAAAATGGGTGTTCATTCAAAGAAGGTTTTCCTATGAATTAATTAGTAGAACAGTCCATTTCTCCTGTGCATTTGTACCCCTTGTTTCTGGAGAAAGCAGAATGAGAGCCGGCTCGCATTCCACAAGGTTGTAAATGTATCGGGTTACCATGAAACCAGGGTCTTGTTCGGCGTCCTGGGGTGTTACAAAGTATTTGTGAAATCTAGCTAACAAAATATATATTGTGTGTTGGAGTGGTCCAGACGCTACACCATCCTTGTTCATATTTGCAGCTGCTGAGTTGCATTCTCTGGTTTTAAAGGAGAAGCATTAAACGTCACTCTGTGCATTTGTAGGTGGTTGTTTTTCAGAGTTCAGTTGTCCATTCTGAATGGAGCATGACCTGATTTATCAAGCAGAAACTAAAATGCTATCGCCCCATTGGTCTTTCTTTGGAGATTGATGCCCAGATTGGGCATTAACCTCAGAGGGAGCAGCAAAGGTCAGATCACGATGGGCAGAAACATATGTCCCCTCATCCATTTTGAGACTGTTCAGTTCAAGTTGTCTTTTCTTTTTTGTTTCTTTTCTTCTATTTCATTTACAGTATTCATTCATAGTGGTCCAGACGCTACACCATCCTTGTTCATATTTGCAGCTGCTGAGTTGCATTCTCTGGTTTTAAAGGAGAAGCATTAAACGTCACTCTGTGCATTTGTAGGTGGTTGTTTTTCAGAGTTCAGTTGTCCATTCTGAATGGAGCATGACCTGATTTATCAAGCAGAAACTAAAATGCTATCGCCCCATTGGTCTTTCTTTGGAGATTGATGCCCAGATTGGGCATTAACCTCAGAGGGAGCAGCAAAGGTCAGATCACGATGGGCAGAAACATATGTCCCCTCATCCATGTTGAGACTGTTCAGTTCAAGTTGTCTTTTCTTTTTTGTTTCTTTTCTTCTATTTCATTTACAGTATTCATTCATTTTTTTTTAAAACGTGGTTAAAAAAAAACATTTGCATAGTATATTACAGTAGAAGCAGCTAATGTATAAAAAACAAATGAAAATAATAATTTTTAAAAAGATGCATAGGGAATGCATTGTAGTTCAGGAAGGTGCATAGTTGTTTATGATCTTTTCAATCATGCCTTTTATCTGTGTCAATAATGGGATACCCAGAAGCACATTTTTCAGGATGTATTCTTTCCCTGCATCACGCTTGCACCAGGGGCTTTAAAAAAACTTTTTCAAGGGTTACTAATAGCTTTTCACTATCAGCGATGAAAGGAAAATGTATCATTCTTCATAGCGTGTTCCTGTCCTTCTGGGAGGTGGAACAAAAACAGACACATTTTGATGTTTTGAAGGGAAACTGAAAATTTAATCTGGGATTTTAAAGGCCCCTGTTGTCACTGCTTGTGATCATGTAAATATTCAAATCATTATTTTCATCAAATAGTTCAGCCAAGTTTCAGCCAATGTTGATTTTGTTATGACTAACAGAGACAAGACTCCATCT
This sequence comes from Sinocyclocheilus grahami, assembly GCF_001515645.1. Classification (NCBI taxonomy): domain Eukaryota; kingdom Metazoa; phylum Chordata; class Actinopteri; order Cypriniformes; family Cyprinidae; genus Sinocyclocheilus; species Sinocyclocheilus grahami. The sequence goes on along the minus strand of NW_015505328.1, from coordinate 269,160 downwards.
AGTTCATGTTTTTTTATTTGATTTTTTTTTATTCTAAACTACATTTTCTTGCTAAATGTCTTTTGTTGGAACAAACTTGAATTACTTAGCTGTCATTTTGAGGCTGTAAGGTTTGTTCATCAGTACTGTCGTTTGACATGGTCCTGACTTGACAGCTCGCCGCATGCTGGAGGGCTGACATGATAGTACTGAAATTCTGCTCCAGGTAAAACTACTGAAATAGACTCATTTGAGTGACATGATTGAAAATTCATTGAACAGAAGAAAGTGAACATGATGGTAATAAAAACTCTTTATATAAAGCTTCTAGGACAAGGGAAAATAAGCAGAACACAGTGTTGAACTAAAGCAATAAGCCATGACAGATGACAGTGATTTACTTTCTTTTTTTTTTTTACATAACACAAACACAAATGTAAAATCAATCGGACACAGTAGGACTGAAATATCATTAAATGACATATATTAGTTGTAAGGGAAACAGGTTAATAATTTAGCTCAAAGGGAATCATTTAAGATTTTAAAGGGAACTCCACCAATAATATGCAAGGGAATTTGGACAGAATCACTGTTTTACGGCTGATCACTGAGATGGCCAGCGAGTCATTGAACGAGCCGTATGACATCAATTCTGCAATGGATATTTATATCCAAAATATAGTGAAAACACTATTAATTAGCACAGTAACAAGATCGGCAGTTTAAGACATTAACTTGTGAGCACCAAAACACGAGATACTTCTCTTTTCAATATAAATAAGGCTTTATTGGATAAATCTAAGACATATAAACTAATCTAACACACGCATTCACACAAGTTGCAGAAAGAGAGAAAGTGAGGAAATAATTAGTTTAAGAGAATGAAAATGTGAAATCACAAGTTTACAGCAATATGTGCAATTGCATAGATCTGAACAACCATCAATCACTTAGTTAACCCTCGCATTGAGTTTGCTCAATGAGGTTAAAATTTATATTAAATGCACCAGTTCAGCTAGGATCTGGAGGTACTTGCGTTCCTGTGTGCGGGGTTCCCTTCCTTGTCTGGTTGCCGAAAGGGGTTTCCCGTTTTTCTGATTGGCTGGAGGTTCAGTCTTGGGAAGCCAGTGATTAGGCATTGGCTGGCGACGCGGAGCTGTGGTCTGCAGTTGAAGTTTAGACGGCACTCTTTCAGAGATGCGGCGTTAGGCAAAACTTAACTCAGAAGAACACGAAACTCTCAACGGAAAATAAAATAAACTAAAGTAAAGAAATAGAAGTAAAGTTCAGTTGAGTTGAGACCAGGTGGCGTTTCTCCTCATGGTTTTGGAGGAGATGGCGTGCAAGCCAGAGCACGCTCAAAAGCGCTAAGAAGCGCTGGCTAAAAAGCATATAACTAAAAAGCCGCATGGCTAAAAAGCATATAACAAAAAAACATGACTTGAAGCGAAAAGCTAAAAGCTAGACACAAAAATCAAAGTTTGATGGTGTGCTGAGTAGGCTTGCTTCAGACTGGCTAGGGTCTGATTTATGAGCATCCTGTTGTCTTGGGCCTCTGTGGAATTTGGGCTCCTCAGGTTTCAACCATGTTTTGACCAAATCTTAGATTGTCTGATTCGGTCTGATATCCTACATAGTGGTAATAATAACAATACTCAAATTGTCTCTCGTATGACAGGCACAAGTTGACTGATGTGCTATTAGTTCTGGTTCTAATGATTAAATTAAATTAATTATATCTAAAGAAGTTTTAAAATACAGCATATACAAAAAACTGTTTTATAAAATAAATATAAAAAATAAATAAAAATAATTAATATGAATTACTATTAATTATATCATTTTATAATCTAAAGCATTTGTTTATTTTGATGACTTGCTTATTATGTACTCGTTGAAAGTTCCTTCTTGTATTGACCTGGAAAATCAGAGTTTGAAGTACAATACTCAGCATTTTTCTTTGCAGCAACCTTGTAATTTTCTGAGCAGTGGTCAGATGATGGCTTGTGCTCTCATTCTTGTTTTTAAACTGCATCTGTGAAATGCTTGGGTGATACTACAGCCATAAGTCCACGCTGGCAGTAAATCCCAGCAGGATTGTGTGACAGTTGAAGTAGTCTGTCTTAGGGAAACCAGAGATCCCATCTCTGTGAACTTAATCAGGGGGAATGACACTACGAACAGTTCTATGGGGGCTTGACATCCAGGCAGCGGGTTTTCTGTTTTCACCTTGAGGAAGCATCGGATCCCCTTGTGTATGTGTGTGCTGTTGCATGTTTGTGTGTTTGGAGGACTTGCATATCCATTCTTTGTGATTAGATGTGAATGTTAAACCAAACATTATTATATACTTTTTTTTTTTTTGCCACTGCACATATACTGCCGTTCAAAAGCTTGTGATTGGTAAGATTTCACCAAAGCCTGTTTATTTGATCAAAAATACAGTAAAAAACAGTAATACTGTGAAGTATTATCAGAATTTAATAGAACTGTTTTCTTTTAAACTCAAATGAAATATTATCATCAGTAAGGATTCAGTATTCTTTGATAGAAAGAATAAATTATTTAATTATTTTATTTTATAAATGGTTATTTTATTTTTTTGTTTATTTTTTTTGTTTTTCTTTGACTTATTTGATTTGATTTGATTTGATTTTATTTGATAGATTTTTTTAATCGTTTTTTATTTTATTCAGTATAGTATATGGTTTGGTAAAAATGTAACAATGGGTCATGGTTCCAATTCCCAGGAAACATGCAAACTGCCAAACTGCTTGGAATTCAAATTGTTTTGAATAAAAGCATCTGTTAAATGCATAAATGTAAAATGGGATACATGTAGTTTTTCTAAGGGACAGAGACACAGTGACATGCATTGTCACCAGTAAGCTAGAAAATCCCATTTACGTGAACACATATTATTATACGATCAATAATTGTCTCTATTTAATGCACAATTGTGTGTGTGTATATGCATGTGTGCTTGTTTTGGTGTGTATGTGTATGTGTCTGGTCTGTTGTCTCTTACACTTGTTTGAACAGCATCAGGCCAAACCAGATTCATTTTCCAAATGCTGTTTGAATAGTGATTCTGGATTAGCTTTTAAAACAATTACGCATTTTCACGTTTGATGGAATAGACCTGTCTGTGCGGTATATCGGTAAATGCGCTGGAGCATTTTCACTGGCCTCTCTGCTCCATTGTAAAGTCATAATTCCGTTTTATTACCTTATTTCTTCGCAATTCAATACTCTGACCTCAGCACCTCTCTTGCTCTCCAACAAAAGCATTAGCTTACGACTGCAATCGCCATGACAACTGCAGGCAGGCCAAGTCACTGAAGGCAAGTTCCTATGTTGATGTGCTGCGTGGCTGATCTGGGATCAGGTTTATGGATTATTTTACGCTGGTATCCTTAATATTAGATATCCAGAGATCTCAAGTCTCATTCCCAACTATTTCATCCCATTAAATCCTGCATCTCTTCATCGGCGCTGCATTTGTTATTTGGTGACCTTTAGTGAGACAGGGACTCTGGAGTATTTTGTATTCAGTTACATGGAAAAAACAAGTTTATTATCTGTGCCGAGGTGCTGTCTTAGCATCAATCATCAGTCCTAAGTAGCTCTCATGCATCCATACCTGCTAAGCCCCGGCTATGGTGAAGAGCCCATCGCCATGGCAACTAATTCCTCCCAGAACCTCTCAATGGGTTAATCAATATAGAAAGTTCAGGCCTCTCCATATGCCTGTGGCTCTTCCACACCTCTAATCCCGGTTTCTAAAGCCTTGATCCTCCTTTCCAAACTCCCAGTCATCCAAGAGATGCTCTAGTGTTCAAATTACTACATTTGAATGGATCAATTGATTGTGCTGAGTGTAATGGGTATAATTAGTCTTTTTTCTTTCATAAGGATCAGTTTCCCACAGGACAGAGAGAAAGCTGGAAGCACAAAGGCAGGAAATAAATGTAAAAATCTCCCATTTAAGCAATGATTGATAACAAAAAATAAATAAATTTTGTACTAATAATAATAATAACCTTGACTGGCTGGCTTATGATTACATTCTTGCAAAATAAAAAATAAAAAATTTCTTCCACAAAAATTATTGTATTTGTTTTATTTTATTTTTAGAGCTCATTTAATGATATAATAATAATAATATAATATAATTAGTCTATTAGAAGCACAAAGGTGGGAAATAAATTAAAAAATGTCCTGTTTAATCAATAATTGCTAAATATGTATTACTAATAATCTTGACTGCTTTTGGTTATGATTACATTCTTCTGTTGAGCACTATAAAAACTGGTACATTTGGTGTATATAAAAGCAAACAAAATTCTCATTTTAATTTATGACGTTTGTTCAGTAGAAGCGTGTTCATCATGCTTGAATGCTCAAAGCAAACTCGGGTACGTTTTCTGGAAACTTTTACCTTCTAATAAAGTTGAAGTTTCTTTATTCTCTACCAAATTCAGTAAAGAGAGTTTTGGCCATCTTCTCTCTCTCTCTGTTTCAGTCAGCTGACAGGATTCAATTATGCAAGAGCCATAAAGTTTAATTCAGTTCATCTGACACATCACTAAGCATTATGCCTCATTTCTGCCGACAGGTGATTCAGATTAACTTTGAGGAGTTTGACCTAGAACTGGGCTATGACACACTAACCATCGGTGATGGAGGGGAAGTAGGAGACCCGAAAACCATTTTGCAAGTGTGAGTTTCTTATCCACAGTCTGGAACGGTAAGATGATACCTAATTTACACAAGTAGGACATTCTGTGCTGTTCCTGAAACAGTATTCCGATCAACCAGTCTCATTTGCTCTGGGCAGTGTTTGTTTGATAGGAATGATATTCCAGGAACAAAAATGAATGTTGAATATCCTACCGGTGTAAATAACCATGTTATGTTTTCAGAAACCATTCAAATGTTTGTTGTCCTCCTTTGCCATCCTTCTGGATGTGTTTGTCTTAAGTTATGAAGAGCGAGGATACCAACGCATTTCATGAAGTTAGTTATTAGTACGTATCCGTGCAATACTAGTCAAATATTTGGCATCAGAGATTTTGAAGACATCTTTGTAGACAAATAAAAATTGTGCCTACCAATGAATTTCTTTACAAAACTATTTATGAAACTGCTAAAGCATTGAAATATATGATGCACTATATAAATTATAATAAAACTAATTCTTAGTTTCGACAACTATGCAAAATAGCATTAAGTAATGGGTAGGTATGCTATTAAACATTCAGTATGATGTGCTTCTGTTTGTTTATGTGTCTAATCTCTCTCTTCTCATCAGTCTGACTGGCAGCTTTGTTCCCGACCTCATCGTTAGCATGACCCATCAGATGTGGCTTCACCTCCAGTCTGATGAAAGTGTGGGATCTATAGGCTTCAAGATCAACTACAAAGGTACCAGGATGTGAATAATATATAGTCACTTTGGGAATGGTCTAAAAAAAACACTAAAAAGCAAACAGCGTGTTGCTCAAAAGGACAAATATATATGTATTATTAATACAGGTTTGTGGTTTACTTGATAACCACTGTAACGTTTATTATTATTTATTAGCTCTAAAAAGGGGAA
>NW_015505328.1:250473-251198 GCF_001515645.1 Sinocyclocheilus grahami | reverse complement strand
ATATATATATATATATATATATATATATATATATAAATAATATTAAATAACTATTCTTAATCAAAATGATTTGTGCAACAAATAATTAATTGTCAGTCGAAATTCTGTGACTGTGGCAACCCTATTGTCAAGGTTAAAAGGACGAAGTGTGGCAGAGTGATAAAAAAACACCCAAACAGCTTCATTTGCAACTGCAAACAAACAGAAAGGGAAAACAGGGTAGACCAAAATTGTACAAACAGCCTGTCTGGCATAAGCCCAGATTCAATCAAATGTCCAACCTTCATCCTTGTTTTCTGATCGAGTGAGAAAAGGTTTTTCACATCCACTGCAAAGCGGTTTACACATCAAAAGGCCAGACATTATTTACCTGGACATGTCCACTCTTTCCTGCATGAGTATACAGCATACATTCTTAGTAGTCAGTGTGCATATAAGCGAAGCAGTTCCCACAAATCACTTCAGTGGTCTCTGCTGAATGCACGGCAACTAACTTTCATCCCGAACACATGAGCTACATTCACTTGATAGAAGCAGCAATCCCTACAAAACCCATATCTTTGATTATCTCTCCTCCCTCAAGGTTTTGTAATAAATTAGTGTCGGGGTGATGAACAGCGTGCCATTCAGTATAATGAGAGAGACTGACTGAGGTAGACAGAGAAAGAGATCGAGGGAGCAAATGAATCCCCTTAAGTGCAAGACCAGAGAGATATAAAAAAAAA
>NW_015505328.1:190361-250179 GCF_001515645.1 Sinocyclocheilus grahami | reverse complement strand
TTTCATATATTTGTTTTATTTTATATATATATATATATATATATATATAAATTATATATTTATTTATATGTATTGTTTTTATATTGTAGTTCAATATATTCTTCATATATTCACCATTACAATGTCCTATTCTAGAATAGTATTATTAGAATTATTCTAATAATATGGAGCTGTTCTAACTGAAAGAACTTCATGGGTTTAACATTGAGTAAGTTGAATGAGATTTTGAATGTCAGATTCTGTTATGTTTTCCAAAGCACAGATAAAATGAGAACCCAATGAGGACACATATGATATATGATGTGAGTATTATATGTGATGTGTAATATAAATCAAGAGCCCTTTGAGGGATCCAGACACAAAATGAACTCATTAATGGTTCACAGCACTCATTTATTCAATGGAAGAATTATTAAGGTTTTCGTTGTCTTGTTCCCCAGTAGTTCATTTACCTGTCAGGTTACGATTTTGCACAAAAGGGTCACTTCAACATGAAACATTAGCAAAAGTTAATTTACAAAGGCTTTGATGTGAATCTGTAAGGAGAATAGCCTAAAAATATGCATACATTTGTTTCACACAAGCATTCACAACAAGCCTGGCTTTTAATATCCTTTAATTTGCATTTGAATTTGATTTTAAAGTGTAACACCAAGTGTTTTCCACCGTTTTATCTGGCACATAAAAACTTTATTTATGAAATAACAATTTATTGGCAGAATAAAAAACAGTCAGACCTACGGCCTATTTTTGGGTTGTTACTCACTATTTGAGAAGCACTGCCCTAGAGCACAGAAGCGATATAGTTTAAGTTTATCCCATTTAGGAGTGTATTTTTACAATACAAATGCACTCCATTATGCTGATGTCTGTGACAAATGCATAATCTACATGGGTCATTAATTGTGTTTATGGTGACTGAAGTTTGATGGCTACATTTCACTTATTAATACAGCTACATCTGTCATTTTCCATCGATGAATTTATACCCTTATGTTTTACCTCTGAGGGTGCACTGTGTTCTTATTTCTTGTGACAAACTTAATGACATAAAAACATAACACATTTACTTGATCCCAAAGGTTCAAATTACCATATTAAAAGAGTAGACAGGCACTGCTGAAGTGTTACCATGATTTGTATTCATTACCATGCAAATCGGTCTATTATTCTTAACTCTGGCAGTCTCATTGTTATTTATACTGTATGCGTTTTGGCATATAAATAAAAAAAATCTAAAAAGATGAACGTCACTCAGTTAAATCAAGGCATCAGGGATTTTGAGTAGTGCCTGAACCGTTAGATTCTTAATTTTTAAATAAGAACATTTTCCTTAAGCACATTTTTATGCTATTCTTTAACGCCTCTGTACAGTAGAGTTTTATTTTGGTGTCTATAATTTCTCCGAACAGTATGTCATTGATAACTTAGTGTAGGTGGTTGTTCTAGTTTTATATGTATAGCATATGCTCTGTTTAGTAACATTTGATGTTGGTAACCTTGAACCTCTGCTGCTTAAAAACTGCAAGTTTGACTTTGTAATAACATTGAAGAAACACAGCTGCTACGGAAAGAAACTAATGTTGAATTTGAATGTAGACCGAATGCCTGATTACTGACTTTTACCGGTTACAAGAGTTTTAAAATGGCCTTTTTTAAACTTTTGGTTAGATAATTCAGAGAGAAACAGTCTACTCAAGTATTTCTTAAGCAGCGGTGCCTATGCACTACTGAAGTTTTTTTTAGTGGAGTTTTCCATTGATTATCCATAGCTGAACTCTGTGCTTTGGCATACAGTTTCAATGCACCAGCATATGGCCACGCTCATTAACATCCCTTCTTTTAAAGATAATTTTGTTTGTATTGCGTATGACAACAATGCTTCAATATCTTCAGCGTGATTTAAAAACCTAATTTAATTGAATGCTTCAAATAAATAAAACCAGAGATCCGCCTGGGAGTTCGCCTGTGTGTACTTGACTCATGTGACTCATGTGTTTTAGAAGTGCCTCGTTTTGTGTCTCGACTCCACATAAAACTCGACTTTGCGATAATGAGCACTTTCTTGAGAGAGATAAAGTCAGCATTAATGAAATGAAACAATATCCATGGGATACACAAAGGGAGAGATAAATTACTTGCCATTTTCCAATGAATAAGAAATGGTTTTGAGATTACATTTATTTATAGGCTTTTATGTGAAGGCCGGCTTAATGAGTCCTGCTATATGGTAAATGCTCAGAATGCTTTTTGATATATTACATGCCAAAGTTCACTGATACTTTGTAATTCCCTGGCTGTTTCAGGAAGAAAAACATAGGTCTCAAACTTCCCCCTTGTGGGTCATCTGTGCTTACAGATACAGCATCAACCTTTTGGATTTGATTGGATAACTTGTTAACACAACTGATCTTCACAGAGAGGTCCCACAGAACCCCATCACATTAAGCGCCGTGAGAGAAGCGTAGGGGTTCGCATCTGACACGCTGACCTCACATCAGAGAGTAGCACTGTCTGAGATTATTCACACACCATCAGCTCCTACGGACAATTTGTACTCTATTTTTTGCCTCATCATAAATACAAAGCAGTAAATATGGCCTAACCTTCCCCTAGCCACCCCTCACGATTGAGGTTACCTCATTTCGTAACACCATCAGTATTTGAGACTGTCATGTTGGAAATTAATGCCATACATCAAGCATTGGCCAAAGACCTCCATTATACCTCAGGAGAAATCCCCTTCCTACATGTTCAAACTTTGATTTGGTTTTAAATTAAATTTGGTGGATGTTTTTTTTCTCTCTTTCTAACCGTCCGTCTTTTTTGGCAAACCCTCAAGCATCCTTATTTGGAACAGAGTTCATAGTTCAATTGTGAATGTCCGTGCAAAGTGTCTGGGAAGATATATTGCCCATTCCAGCAGCCTGCCGCCCACTGAGTCGATTCTATGCAGATGGAAGTTGTTATCTAGGTATAGTGACCCCTAGACTTGGTTTCTGTACTTGTGGTGGGAATGTCCTGGATGGCCGACTCTACCACTGAAGGGTCGAGGTGCTGGAGCTTATCTAGGCTGAACAGAGAGTTTTGATGGCATTCTGTTCCGGTCAACTTCCTGCAAGTGCAGTGAGGTTCAGGACATCTGATGAAATCAGTCCATCATTGAATTTTTGCAGTACAATTCAGTGCCAATTTCAAAGCTACAATTTAGTAATTTGCTATAAGACTGTAGATTTATCTTGCACTTTAACATGGAGAGGAATTGACAGTTAATTTCTCTTAACTAGCTCAACCAGCAAGACTTTTTCAGGCCACCAGCTGCACCAGAAAGATTATGCGGTCTGATTACCGTCTGATTAGCTTTTTTTTTTCGGTGAACTTGAAGGTTTCTTGAAGCATCTTGGAGATGTTGCCACAGTTCTTCTGGATTTAGTCTGTCTCAGTTTGTTCTGTTTCTTCATGTCATTCCAAACAGACAGGATGATGATGAGATCAGGGCCCGTATTCAAAAAACATCTTAAGGCTAAAAGTAGCTCATAACTTGCCGATTTAGGAGAAAATCTTAAAAATAATGGGTGTGTCAGTCCTAAATTTAGGACTCCTAAATTTTTGTTCTAAGAGTATTTCACAAAGCGTTTTAGCGTGAGCATAGTTAGTAAGCATGCTGACATCATCCATAGCAGCAAGGTCAACCCCGCCCTTACTCTTAGCTTAAGACTTCTCTCTATTCCTTAGTAAAAGTTTGTCTCAGCAGCTTTGTGAATAGGTTTTAAGAGAAAACTCTTAGCTAAAAACTTTTACTGCTATTTAGGAGAACTCTTAGTGGTAAGATAAAATGTTTTGTGAATACGGGCCCTGATCTCTGTGTGGAGCACTGGCTGTTGTAAGACTTCTTATGCAAACAAAAATCTCACTGGATTATTACAATTAATGGCAAAATGAATGTTTGGAAATGTAAACTGTTATTTCCTACTGACACACTACAGCAAACGATAGAAATAACTGACTTAAACCCATTTTTTAGCTGGTGAAAATACTAGTGTTCTAATAATTTTGGCCACCAATGTATACTGTATATAAAGCTTAAGCGTTTTTTTTATCAACAGGGAATAAAACTGCAGCAGTGGAAAGAGGAAATGTGATGTTTAGCGATCACTATTATTTACATCCTTTCTCTGTAGAAATCGACAAGGAGAGCTGTGGGGACCCAGGCACCCCTCTGTATGGGATAAGAGAAGGAGATGGATTCTCTAATGGCGACGTGTTACGCTTTGAGTGTCAATTTGGATTTGAGCTTATTGGAGAGAAGACAATATCCTGTCAGAACAACAACCAGTGGTCTGCCAACATCCCCATCTGCATTTGTGAGTACTGTCAATGCTACTGTACGTTGCAAACTGATTAATTGCTTTGGAAATGTTTTTCCTGTCCTAGTTTGGTGCTATTATGACAGTTTTATAATGTATTATTTTTTAATCAGGAAAATTGTTGAATTTAAAGAAGGGTTTGTTTTTTATTATTGTCCACAAAATTGTTCTATTTCAAGCAGTACCATCTTGAAATTGAAATTAATGTTAAGATAGTTTTTCCCTCTCTAAGGTGCAGATACAGCAAATAAAGTGGGTGGGTGGGACTATATGTTACCTGACCAGTGGCAGATATGGAAAATGTTTAGGAAACAAGTTTGAAAACTTTTTATGTTCCAAATTTTTTATGTTCCATAAAAATTTCCTTATAACTGGATTTTATTAACTTTCCTGTCTTTGCCTTTTCTTCCAAATGAATGCAGATATCTCTGAGGCAGCTGAAATAATTGGCTTATATATACAGCCAACCTTGAGACTACTTCAGCTGCAGTGACATCTGCTATATTTTGATACGTCACCTGTAGGCTCTTTGCTTAAAAAATGCATAGCTGAAATTTCTCCACATCTAATTGAAAGATTGAACAAATCAGCTCTATTTATAACCTGAAGTCCATCTATGTCATGAACGCAGTTTGTCAGAAAGTGCAGAACCTAACCAACAGCAGAATGACAGTATCCATATGGCATATTAAATGCATACACATGGCTTAGTGCTGTATTATTACACTGATGTATGATGTGGCTTGTTTTTATATGTTGCCGGCTGTTTCTCAGTCATTATGAACATAGTTACATTAATCTTTAGTTAAAAATTAGAAGCAATTCTGTTTTATTCTTTCAGTTCCCTGTCTTTCAAACTTCACTGCACCCATGGGCACAGTCCTCTCTCCGGATTACCCAGAGGGCTATGGGAACAACCTTAACTGCGTGTGGCTGATCCTATCAGAGCCCGGCAGCCGTATCCACTTGGCCTTCAATGACTTTGACCTAGAGGCTCCATATGACATCCTGACCGTGAAGGATGGAGAGATGCTTGACTCGTCTGTGCTTGGCCGTTTCACTGGGGCGGAGGTGCCGTCTCATCTCACCAGCAACAACAACATTCTCCGGCTGGAGTTCCAGGCTGACCACTCCATGTCAGGCAGAGGTTTCAACATTACCTACACCAGTGCGTGTAACACCTTTGGATGGGTTTTCTAATCTGCATTATGTCTGCATGGGGCATTTGTTAAGCATATATGAAGCTGTACTGATAGCAATTTTTTTTTCTTGGTACTGATAATTAAGATGAACTTATCTTATGCTTTCACATCTATAATCTAGCATATTGAGAGCAGTTTTAACCCTTTTACCTTATTTTACAGTACTATTAATAGTTTGTCTTTTGATGAAAATATCCTTCAAACTTTCTCAATTATTTTTATAAAATGTCTCTTATATTTAGTCTAAATATTGTAAGCAGTCAGCTGCTTACAATAATTAGTCAAATTCAATACAATACTGTAACACAGTTCATAGATACGGAAAGGAGGTGGGAACCGGCGAACATTTAAACATAACTTTAATAACAAAATAAACACAAAACTTAAAATAGCGTGGCAGCCCCTCACGGACGACTGCCACGCACAAACAGAAACAAAACGACATAAAATCCAGGACTGGGGCCTGTTCTTCGTATGTTGCTTATTACATCCGAGATGAAATGTCACATCCAAATATCATTATTTGATGATATCATCACGCTAATCAGGATCTGGCTAATTCGGTTCTTCGAATGCACCAGTTGTTGATGATTAGTCTGGCTGGATTGAGTTATCTGAGATAATTGCACGTTCATGGGTTGGTTTAAAAGGGGTTATGTATCAATACTTGAAACCACAATCAGCAATGCAGCAACGTAATGACATCATATAATTAAAAAAGACACCTGACGAAAAACTTGACAAATTTTTGGACTTTTATAAGGAAATAGCCAAGCGAACAAAACTACTTAAATGTTATAATAGAAATTAAATGTGCACTGTTTTTATTTTATTTACATTTTTTTACATGATTCCCAATTATTTATATTCACGATTTCTAATATTTGTACAGGCTTTCCATTTTTATTTCAATGTAGTAATTAGCAATTAATTTCATATTCGAAGAGATTTGTTACGTGACAGCATTAATTAAAGTTTCTTAAGGGTCAAGATCATGTTATCTGCATCTCCTGCGCTCCATCAAGCCACTCCCATAATATCTGTCATCACTCAAATTAATCATCACAACTCTACATTATCTGTATAGCATGTGTGTAAGACTCGAATACAATTATGAAGTAATCATTTTATGACGAATAAATCGTTCACTGAGTAAAACTGGCTGTGTCTATAGTATTAAAGACTACACAACATTATTATATTATCTTTAAATTAATTTTTAAATGATTATTATTTTTAATTATTGTCCCTAGATTAGTAGGGTACTCTTGTAATAAAGTAGCGGTGGTAGCGGACAGATTTTAAGTATCAATTCTGCTTAAAAAGATGCAATCTAATCCTGTTTACATGAAATAAGCCTGCTCCCGAGCAGGTTTAAGTTTACGGACCTGTTGCTATGACGGCAACTCCGGGATGAGCTTCGAAGAACCAAACAATCCAAGATCATGCCAAATCATCAACGATCAAATCCAGCTAACGGAGTTAGCGATGTACAAAGAACAGGCCCCTGTACCATGATAGTGGCTGAACAAACTCAGGGTTACAGAATTAGTTTTGAGTTGACAAAACCAAACCACTCCAATCCGGCTTTGTTGGTACCATGATGCTGATCATCAACTCTCTTTGTCAACTCAGGCTTTGATCCTGAGTTTGTGGAGCACGTGCACATGAAAGTGTGACATCATTGGCAAACTGCCAATCACGAGCCTTGGTTAAGGGTTAAAGGTTTTGCTAAAGGTTAAGAGATTGAAGAATATGATGAATTTAAATGCATTTACAATTAATAAAGTACTTGTTCATGAAAGAGGACAAATAAAATAAATTATCTTTCTTTATCAGTGCAGTCACAAGTGAAACTTGTTAAATTAGTTTATATAGTTGGAAATATACAGCGATACAGACTCGAACATGTAAGGTCACCTGTAGTCATTTTTAAAGCATCATCTATTGATTCTACAACGTATTTATATTACATATGATCTGTATATATTAACATTCATTTAAAATAAATTGATAATAACTGTTAAACTAAAATTGTTTGTGTGTAATGGATTAATAATAATATAAATCATATAATTATATAAATCATATAAAATAACTCCAAGTAATTATCATTAAAGCCAGACAATTTTTTTAGTACTAGTGACCTTTAATTTGGAGCAAGATAAACTGGGGGGAGTGACTTTTTTGCATCAGACATATGTCACTTTGCTCACATCTGATTGGTCCAATTTCAGTTTGAGATCTCTAACTCAGAACATAACCTTCCCCGGAGCAGGTTAGTTGTGCAGTGTAAGTTACTATGGCAATGAACACCGCTAAATGCCAAGCCACTTTCATGGTACCTAAAACCCAGGATTGGTGCAAACTAAACTGAAACTTACCTGGCTAGCCAGCTAAACCAGCTTCATGGTACAGGCCCATGGTCCTCTCTCCTCTTTCACTGTCGTCGCTCCTCCTTTTATCATTCCGGAGCTCCTCCGTGAGACTCGAGACCGGTGATTGGTGCAGGTGTCGCTCATTATCAATTACTCCACTGGCCTCGCTCCGTTCCCACGGCTCTCAGCCCCGCCCCACTCGTCACAAATACTATTTATAGTACTCTTAAAAACTTCCTTTTATATTTATATTTGTATTTATATTTTTATCTAAATCACCAACAGTATATTTAAATATATAATTGAAATATATTTAAATATATATTTAAATTGCCTATATTGTATTATTAAAGTAAATATTAAATGTATATTAAACATTATATATATGTTTAAATTAGTGCTGTCAAACGATTAATCCAAAATAAAAGTTTTTGCTTGCATAATATATGTGTGTGTTCTGTGTATATTTATTATGTATATATAAAATACACACACACACAGTATATATTTTGAAAATATTTACATGTATTTACATGTCTATATTTATATTGATATAATTTATATTATAAATAAATATATTTAATATATAAACATAACCAATTTTTCTGAAATATATACATGCATGTGTGTGTATTTATATATACAGTACATAATAAATATACACAGCACACATAAATATATTATGTAAACAAAAACTTTTATTTTGGATGCAATTAATCACAATTAATTATTTGACAGCACTAGTTTAAATAAAAATTAATCATCATTATAATTCACATTGGTCATCCTGTTTTTATTATCATTAATAAAACAAATTTTAAAAAACGTTGTTAGTAAACATCAATAATTTTGTTGACGAAATCAACACTTAATGAAAGAAAGAAATAATGTTCTGTAAAATATAAATTCATTGAATTTGTGATACGTAAAACAAACAAAAATGAAAGAGTTTCTGTTTATGGCAACTTCCAGGCATTTCAAATGCAAATACGCCGCTTTGTTTTTCCCGCCAGCGCATCAAATCTCCCCTCCGCCCCTCATTAGCACATACATGACTTTAATCTACACAATGACTTCTTCATGATCCTTCTGAAAGGAGATGTGAAATGTCACGATAATCCATCAAAGTCCTTAAACTAGGCATCAGTTTGCATGCATATTAGGTTGCTACAGTAGTCGTTAAGGCTGAATGCTAATGTCGAGTTCTTTAACAGACTGACACCTAACTGTTGTCCGTTAAGAGCTGTCAGTGCCCTGATGGAGCACATTAAATCTGTATTCATTCTGACAAACGTCAAGTCCTTCTTGTAGGCCTTTCCTGTCACTAGACATCCATCAGGCACTCAGGGTGTTGTGGGGACAGCAGCTTTCTTGGCCAATCGCCTTGGGCCTCTATATATGCTTCATGGAGTTATGATAAAAACAGCTGGAAGGTCAGTAACACTAACACTAATAAACAAAGCCTTGAGTAGAAACCTGTCCTACAAAGTACCACAAATCCTCATTCTTTGAGCGCAGGGTAAAGTGAAGTGCACCACCTGAGATGGAGTGTCTTTCAAACTTCTCAACTTTCGAACAACCTCGTTTTTTAACTCATCCACTTGTTAAAGTGATTTTTTTTTTTTTGTAGTGACATCGTGGTGTCATAAATACATTTGACTACCCAGAAAATCTATGGTGAAAGCCTGTTCATGACACTTCCAATTCTAGATTACTATCTTATGTCATTCATTCTTACAGCATTTGGCCATAATGAGTGTCCGGATCCAGGAGTCCCCCTGAACGCCAGACGTTTCGGTGACAGTTTCCAGCTAGGCAGCTCCATCTCGATCATCTGCGAGGATGGCTTCATTAAGACACAGGGAGCAGAAACCATCACTTGTGAGCTCAACGGTGGCAAGGTGATGTGGAGCGGCCCCATCCCAAAGTGTGAAGGTATTTATTATGGCCAGTTACCACTAGAAGTAGACAGGAGTCCCCAATAAGTGGACAGTTGTGCCTAGTTTTGTATGTGACTCTAAATGGAATAGACAGTCACATGTGGGTCACAGAGACGGGGGTTAATAGGGCATGTAAACCGGAGGGCATGTGGTGGTGAGCAGCCTACCGTTAAAATCCTTGTCAATCCTTCGAATTTCGCTCAGCGTGTTTCTAATTATGCAGTAACACTATTCATATGGTCAGAGGAGTAGAATGACAGACTTACAGTGTCGCCCACCAGCAGTTTTAACACCTTACTGTAGGTTTTGTGGGATTGTAAATATGTAAAGTGAGGTATAATGTACAGTCAACTGGTATTTATTTTTTAACTAGTCATCTGTCTCAAGTACAGATACAAAAACAGTGTCTTTATGTGAGTCAACTAAAATGCATTTCTGTTCATTTTACAGCTCCCTGTGGAGGCCACTTCTCAGCTCCTAGTGGAGTTATTTTATCTCCTGGGTGGCCTGGTTACTACAAAGATTCGCTCAACTGTGAGTGGGTCATTGAGGCTGAACCGGGACGCTCCATCAAGATCACATTTGAGAAGTATGCTTTTTTAATTTGAATAGATATTGTTGCTTTTGTACATCTGTTTAGTTAAATGGTTACAACAAAGAAATCTGTATATTGTAAATATACTACCATTAAAAGGTTTAGGGTCAGTATGTTTTTATTTAGCAAGGATGCAGTAAATTGATTAAAAAACAAAACAAATGCTGTTCTTACGAACTTTCTATTCGACAAAAATCTGGGGGGGAAAAGTATCACAGTTTCCACAAAAATAGTAAACAGTACAACATTTTTACTATGTTTTAGCATTGATAATAATTAAAGGTCTTGAGCACCAAATTAGCATATTAGAATGATTTCTGAACAACCATGTAACACTGAAGACTTGAGTAATGGCTGCTTTGCCATTACAGGAGTAAATTACATTTTAAAATATAAATACTAATAAAAAATAGTTGTTCTAATTTGTATTAATGTTATGCAATATTACTGCATTTTTGTTAATCAAATAAATCCAGCCTTGGTGAGCATAAGAGACCTTTTTTCAAAAACATTTAAAATCCAATTACCGACCCCAAACTTTTCAACAGTAGTGTATAATAAATATGATAAAGTTGTCTCATTGCTGGCAAGGACATTTAATTATTGTCTGTTTTTCCAACCAGATTTCAGACCGAGTTGAATTGTGATTTCCTGGAGCTTCACGATGGGCCCAATCTTCTCTCTTCTTTAATTGGTTCATTCAACGGCACCCAGGTGCCTCAGTTCCTATTCAGCAGCGGCAACCACCTGTACATGCTTTTCACCACTGACAACAGCCGCTCAAACAGTGGCTTCAAGATCCTGTATGAAAGTGAGTGTACAGTAAACTTTCCACAGTTTCAAAACTTGACATTTGAAAGCAACTTTCATTCATTTAGAGCACCAGCAGGCAGTAAATACAGTAATTGGAACACTCTCAAAATACTTCTTTTCTAAGCTTCATCTGTCTCACTATTCCTAGGCGTAACAATAGATGCCTACTCCTGCCTGGATCCAGGGATTCCAGTCAACGGTCTTCGCTACGGTCAAGACTTTTCTATCGGATCCACTGTGTCCTTCGGCTGCGACTCGGGCTACCGCCTCAGCCACGAAGAGCCACTGGTCTGTGAAAAGAACCACTGGTGGAGCCATCCACTACCCACCTGTGACGGTTGGTCTCCTGAGACATTCGCAGTAAAAAAAAAAGAGTTGTTAATCCTTGTGGCCTACTGATCAATGAAACTGTTCAGTAAAGAAAAAAGGTGACGTGTTGATTTACATCTCGAATAAAAGAGGTTCAGAGTCAGTGACAAAAAGGGCTTAATAGACCGTATTACTAAAGCAAGACAGCATTAAACAGCAGGCTTGTGCTGGCAATGAAACCTCTGCTCAACACTGGATGAAAGACGTTACCTATGTCTTGCCCCGTCAGAGTTCCTTAGGCTGCCTGTCCTTCGGCTATTTGATTACATTCTTTCGCTTTGCCTTCTCGAAGGCAGCTAAACTGAAACAATGTGATTCAATGCAAGGCCATTAGCCCGTCACTGAGGAGGACTCTGAGAGGCAATTTGCTGTGAAGGCTGCTTCAGCTGATAGGAACTGATGCGCTCACCAGATTAGACATCCAGGGGCACTTTTTACTGTGCGCAGTCATCTCACTTCCATGGGCTCTAAATGCAGCATACATTAGAGACATGCACATTCCTGTACTGCTGTCTCAGGTAGCAGAGGTCTGTCTGATAGTGTACATCCTTCCTCCACTGAGCACTATGCAGTGTTTAAGAAAAAAGCGTTTGGGTACTGATACGAATCAAGCATGCATTTTAAGAGGTGAGAGGTGACATTTTTGACCAATATTCCAAGAAATAGTTTTTCTTTATACTTCTGATTCAAGCAGAACCTTTTTTTTCCGTTTATTAAGCTTCCTTTTGCATATTTCTTATTTAAATAAAAGCTCCAGCATCCCTGCAATGCTACATAGGAAAAGCGGTTTTGAAAATTTGATAGATGGATGGATGAAATTATACAAGGCATGTTGTAAACTGTAAATTGAATGGAGTTATACATAAGAAAAAGGGGAAAAAAGGCTCCCTGATTTTAAGATTTTGATAAATTTACAGCTTTATCACTCAAATCCTGATAATGTTACTTGTAATGGAAAGAATTGAATGGTATTAAAGTGGAAAAATGGTCTGATATTTTTGGACCCCACTGGATTGTCATGGATATACATATGCTACAGTTCAAATGTTGAGTCGGTACAGTTTTTCAGATGTTTTTAAAAAGTCTCTAATGCTCAGTAATGCTGTAATTATTGAACAAAAATGCAGTAAAAACAGTAATATTGTGAAATGTTATTACAATTAAAAATAACTGTTTTCTATATGAATATATTTCAAAATATAGTTTACTTCCCATGATGGCAAAGCTGAATTTCGACAGCGATTACTCCAATTTCAGTGTCACATGATCCTTCAGAAATCGTTGTAATATACTGATTTGGTGTTGAAAACAGTTGTAACCTAATGAAAACAGAAACTTTTTTTTTCTTTGGGATTCTTGAATGAAAAGAAAGTTCAAATGAACAGTATTTGTTTGAAATAGAAATAACATTGTAAATGCCTTTACTGTCACTTTTGGTTGATTAAATGTATCCTTGTGGGAAAATTAAATAATTATTTTAAGTTAAAAAAAAAAAATTTACTGACCCCGAACTTTTGAACAATAGTTGTTATGCAAGTGCTTAGAAGTTTCAATCACAAAGAACTAAGATATAAATGTTAATTCACCTTAATAACCTTGTAACCACCTTAACTGATAAGCCCAGTATATGGGCTGATAGAAGAGTGAAATCCTTTATGCTTATATAGTTCCATTTGCATACATTGAATTTACTGTAATTGAAAGGTCTTTTTAAATAACCTTCCTCCCTCTGCCTTTTAGCACTCTGCGGGGGTGATGTTCGAGGACCTGGAGGCACCATCCTGTCCCCGGGATACCCTGAGGTCTACCCCAGCTCCCTTAACTGCACCTGGACTGTGGAGGTCAGCCATGGCAAAGGTAAAGCACCAATTGATGCACCTTACCTGCAGTTTCTTACCTGCTTATTCAAAGTTATATAAGCATTCATTTTGACAGGCCAAATGCTGAAGAATAATATACAAATTGTTAACTGGATGAAAAGCACATAGCACATAGTCTAGCTAAAGCCAGCCGTAGGTAGAAGCTGTCATGAATACAGATTTAGGTACTTGTCCATGCCCTACTCTGAAATATCATTATACAACCTTTGAGTTCAGAATAATGAAAGTTCCTCTGAATTTTAATTTCCCATGGCTGCTAATGCATATCAATTCTGAAGGCCATTATGTTTAGTGGACAGATCACTTGGGACTAAAAATACACTTTTCTCTTTCTGACACAGTCAAAAAAGGGTCAGTATCAAAATTTTCTTTGTTCTACGTGACCTCAGCCAAGGGCCGCTGCTTAAATTCACAGGGCCCAAGAAAAAAGTTTTAATGAATGGGCCTCCTTTCTCCTTGGTCTAATGAGTAGGCTATACCCTTAGTGGGGCCCACAAGTCCCTTCTGCCTTATATAATGAAGTTGACCCTAAATTCTTGATCATTCCTTTAATTCTTTTCTTTTTTTTTTGTCAGTTTTTTCTTCCTGCTCCAAGCTCCACCAGACAGTGAATGTCAGAGGTCGACCAAAAACTTGAACTATATTATTAGTTGGTTCATTTGTGCATTGTTCTTGTTTCCCCAATAGGCGTTCAGTTCACCTTTTACACCTTCCACCTGGAGGATCATCATGACTACCTGCTCATCACTGAGAATGGGAGCTTTGTTCAGCCGCTCGCCCGCCTCACAGGCGCAGAACTGCCCTCGCCCATCAACGCTGGGCTCTATGGCAACTTCAAGGCCCAGCTCCGCTTCATATCTGATTTCTCCATCTCCTACGAAGGTTTCAACATCACATTTTCAGGTGAGATATCCTGAGAATAGAGCCTCTGAAGGGCACAGGGATGGTAGTTGAGTCCTCTTACAGTTTATACAGTATTTACAGAATCAGGCTATTTTCTTATCTATTCTGTGAACATTTTAATATTTTTGTAAAACCCTAATGATTTGTGATAGAACTGCCAATGGTGAATTAAATGCAAATTAATTTTTATATTAAAAACAGACAAATTTAATTAACTTAAAATAAATAAAAATAAAAAGAATGCATTAAAATAACAAATAAAATTATAAAAATATCAAATAAAATTTATTTAAAAAAATAGATAAAATAATTAAAATCTAAACAAGAAAAGACAAAAACAATAAAAAATATTTTCATCTTTTCATGTTCATTATGTCTACCCCAACCCCTAATAAATATTTATTTTAATGTGTAATCTTTCAAATTCTGTTTCCCCCAGAATACAACCTGGAGCCATGCGAGGATCCAGGAGTGCCACATTTTGGGCGCCGTAACGGTTACAGCTTTGGCATCGGAGATAGGCTTACCTTCTCTTGCAATATGGGCTACCGCCTGGAGGGAGCACCAGAAATCATTTGCCTGGGAGGGGGTCGGCGCATGTGGAGCGCACCTCTGCCAAGGTGTGTTGGTACGTTGTCAGCTGTTTTCATTCATTTAAACTTTTATTGTCTTGATTCATTACCAAATGGCACACCACATGGTCATATTGCTGATTCTAAAGAAAGATAATGCTGCCGTGTTCACTTTGACTGTCAGCCCAATGACAGAAATGCCTTTAATGATAAACCTGTTTTTATGGGGGATAAATCAGAGGGGTTCAAACAGTGAATGGTTTAAAGGGACAGTTCACCTAAAAATGAAACGTCTGTCATTATTTACTCTCCCTCATATCTATTTAAGCTTGTATGACTGTAAATACATTTTTTAAGAATTCTGTTTCTTTTAATATAATGCAGGTGAATGAAGACTAAGGCTGTCACAACACAACAATGTTGCAAAATAAACAATATTACAATTATTTTAATAATACAAAATAAAAAAAACTTAATATATAGTTAGTAGTACAATTTTTGAAGAAAGTCATACAGGGTGAAATGAGGGTGAGAATGATGACATGAGCTTCCGTTTGCTCCAATAGGAACATGGTCACTTTCTTTGGTTGGCTAAGTCGAGGCTGATTATGATAGAGTAATTGGTTCCTGCTGTTTCCCTGGAAACACACAAAGAGTCATCGTGTTGCAATGCAGAGGTGTCACGTTTCCATTTTGGTTCCTAGAGCTAATAAACTCCAGGACAGGAGTGGTTTGCCACGCCAAACTTCTTTCACAGTTACTTTCACAATTCAGCTTGGCTGGCTCCTACCGAGAGCATTTGGAGTGATTTAGTGCTGCTATTGTCATGTTTCAGTGTTTCTTGATTGTATCTCTCAGTGTATCATGCTCACCGGTGTCAGTAAGTGACTCACCGGCAATAAAGCATTCATCAGACATAGACAGAGTGGGCTGAAGCGGCATCAATTGGAAGTTAGCCATGCATGTCACAAGACAGGGGCATAAACAAAATGGCAATTATAATAATGGAGAACTTTCTGAGGTTTACTAGTGACTCTACACTTTTCTCTGGTCATGAGGGGTCACCGGCCATTTTTCACATTAATTGAAAAAAGTAATAACTGCATTTATCATAGCTGTTTGTGTTCAAATGTATTTATTTATATTGTTCTACCCTCAACCAGGAGGTTGTGTCCCCACAATTCTCTTTCTGTTGCATTGTCCAGTGCTAGAAAACTAATCAGTTCTGGAGATCAAGGATCACGTCCAAACAAAGTTAGTACATCCAGTGGCAGATCTATTTATGGACGACATGCTTCTTGCGGAGGTGGCACTGGGCACCCACAGAAAAAAAGTCATATTTTTTTCGCTCATTTGCTTTTCACATCGATTAGGCCTGACACAATATCCGATTTTCAATACATGGCCAAAAGAATTTACAATAGCAATATTATTGTGACCTATAAAAATTCTGGAGGAAAAACCAATACTATCAGTCAGATTCATCTTTGACTCTGTTTATTTTGTGTTTTCTCTTTTTAACCTAATGAATCACACTGAAATATGAATGTAGGTAGACAGATAGAGCTTGTAACCATAACTGAACAAAAGCACACAAAAATAATCATAACTTCCTGCAGACTGGGGTGTCTAAAACATTTTTCTATTTACAAGATCAAAAAAAAAACACTCCCACAATGGTGAGCAAACTTTTTTCGAGCATATATAGACTGTCTCACTTTTGTCTGTCATCTCTGACATGGTTTTGTAAAGCAGTAGTAGCTACACACTGCATTGCTGTCTTCTGCTTTTTCCAGTTTATAACATGTGGCAAGCATCATTAAGGTTCAATACCACCACCTACTGTACTGTAGTATGTTGAAGTGTCAACCAAATGATGCTGGATCGTTTACAGTATTATCGTATGTGTAGTATAAACATAATATCAGTCTTTCAGTTTTAAATATCACAGTTATCATTAATACCACTATATTGCTACACTCCAAATATTAGATGATATCAAGTCACAGTGTGGATCAGTTGACCTTAAAGGGAGAGTTCACCCGAAAATGAAAATTACCCCATGATTTACTCACCCTCAAGCCATCCTAGGTGTATATGACTTTCTTCTTTCAAGATGAATACATTCAGAGTTATATTAAAAATGTCCTGGTTCTTCCATTTTGAAGCCCAAAAAAGTGTGACCATCCATCATAAAAAGTACTCCACACGGGTTCCAGGGAGTGAATAAAGACCACCTCCTGAAGCTTAGTGATGCACTTGTGTAAGAAAAATGTCAATGTTTAAAACTTTATAAATTGTAATCTCTAGCTTCCTCTAACTGTCATACGTGCGTTCACGGGAGAGTGGCAGATGACGAAGGACGTAGGCGTAGCGTAAGCTCCGGTGAAAAGTGACGAATGGAGAAGCGCAGAAGGGAGAGCAAAACAAAACACCATTCACAAATTAGAAGTACAAAACAAGTATTTCCGTATAATAGAAAAATGTCGGAGGATTTCAGTATTAGCCAAGAGGAGACTGGTTTTCCTTTGCTGTAAACAAAACTTGGTTCTGCATATTGGTGAGACTACCACATTCCCACCGGAGCTTACACTATGCCTACATCCTCGTCTGCTGGAACGCCACACTCTCGTGAACATGCATACGACAGTTAGAGGACACAAGAAATTATGATTTATAATGTTTTAAATATAGATATTTTTCTAACACAAATGCATCGATTCATTTCAGAAAGCCTTTATTAACCCTCAAACGCACGTGGAGTATGTATCCATTTTATGATGGATTTTTTGGGGCTTCAAAATCTCGACCACCATTCACTGCCATTATCAAACTTGGAAGAGCCAGGACATTTTTCAGTATAACTCCAGTTGCATTCATCTGAAAGAAGAAAGTCATATACACCTAAGATGGCTTGAAGGTGAGTAAATCATGGGGTAATTTTCATTTTTTGGGGAACTATCCCTTTAATCTTTGCCACTTTTTAACCCCTGATGAGTTTGCAGCTTTGTACTTTAACACCTGGAGGAGCTGAGAGTATTTTTAGTTTTGGATTAAAACCATAACTTCCACTTGAGAGGAGGTAGACAAAGGCGGTGCATTAATCAAAATCTTGACAGTAACACGGGCCTCAGCTTTCCCTTCCATCCATCACAACTATCGATTTTACATTGCAAAAAAAAATAAACAAATGTCAAATGAGGACAAATGGACATTCTAGGCAACAATTAGGGCCAGGGGTTAGAATAAGCAAGTGTGTTAGACACAATATAGACATAACAGCATCTATCTGTTTGGCCTGACCTGAAAAGCAACAAGGGTTTATTTATTTTTTCAATTGCATCTGTTGACACTGGTGGCACCAAAATTACACGGCCCAGCTTTAAACTTTAAAGTTCCTCCAATATGTTTGCTTTAAACAGTAACCTCACAGATCTATTCAAGGAGAAATATGTTAAAGCCAATGCAGAACCACTGAGAATGAGCCAGCAATTTTCCATCTTGCTTTCTTTAATCTATTCCTCAAGATGAATCTTTCCGCTGGTAAAGTCTTCTGCAGCATCCGATATTTCTCTTATAGTGCTATTAATCATATGAGGGTGACGTTTATGAGTTGAGTCAAGCCTGTTCAATGGGTTGCAATAAGAATTACATTATCTGATCACACATTACACTTTTTCTCATTCAGAGACCACAGGGCATCTTCCCTGACACATACTTACTGTTAACGTGAAGTTAATCACTTAACTTGAGTGTTAACGCATATTATGCAAGACAAGGTGCAGCTTTTGTATGGTTGAGATTATGCTGTGATAAATCAGTATTACAGCTCCATTTTAGCAGGCGTGAGGTTTGAGATGTTAAGAACCTTGGGATTTGCTAGTAAAGCACTCACACAGATGGTTTGTTTTATAGACCAGATTTGAATAGATAAAGTAAATTAAGATTAATTTACTATTTGTACCATGGTAATCACATTATAAGTAGTGACTTTGTGTGTGTGGAAGGTATTCATTTGCCAGCGGTCCAGATGTTGTGAAACATGAAAATATCAGTATCTTTATATAACCTCGGGCAGTGGTCTAAAGAATGGGAAGCTGCCCACAAAGGCCACATTTCAATTAAAGTCATAACGCAAACGTAGAGCTGTATAATGCATTCAGTGGTGATCATGTGCTTCGAACAAATATCCATGGCTAAAGTCCTCAGATGTATTCAGTTTAGTTTAATTGATTTGTATAGAGCTTTTCACAATACAATTTGTGTCATAGGTGCTTTACAAAGATTGCTGCCTTACAAACTCTGTGGTAAGCAAGCAAAAGGCAACAGTGCCAGAAACTCACTTAAGAACTCTTAAGTATATGAAGAGGAAACCTTGGAAGGAGCTAAGGGTTCAAGGTTATCATGACCCCATCAGTCCCTGCTGATAGATATTGTAACTGCACCATTTAGAAGCACAAAGCATCGTTCTTCATTGACAGCGATTCAAAATTAGCAATGTACTCTGTTGGAAATATATTTATTTGTATATGTATATGTATATATATATATATATATATATATATATATAGTTTTGTTTTTTTACTTATGACATGGAATTTTTTCCCTTGATATTTTGGATATAAATGTTTTTTTTTGTTTTTTTGCCAGCCAGTCACTAGTGAAGGGCTTGGAACAGAAGTAACCCAGTCATTGATTTCGATATTTACTAATTTGTTGCTTATAAGTACTATAATTTTCATTATGACTAATAATAAATTAGTACTGTGTGTCATGTAAAATAAGGAGGATGTGGTGTAAATGTGAAAATGTGTGGAGTTGATGGTAGATATTTTATGTAGTACTGGTATTAATAAAATTATTATTAGCAGTATTATTATTACTTTACTAGGGCTGGACAGATGGAGTGTACATTCATTGTTTCCATGATCACATTGACATTTTTTATTTCTTGTTTAAAAAAAAAAAACATGATGCAGAGTAGCTCAATCTAAACACGCTGCTTACCTCATAAAAAATCAAGCTTTAGAATGTGTCAAATTGCTGATTTGCGTGCTGGTACATATTCATCATAGCCAAAGGCACGGATTGATAAATTGTGTTTCTGAGGGGAGTTGCAGCCCAGTCACATCACTGAGTATATGATGACATGCTTTATGAATGTATAATCGCCTTATCAATTATTCATGTGAAACCATCACTCATATCATTCATAATTCATAATGTATTCTAAACTTTAATTGCAGCTGTGAAAAACTGTTCAATATGTTGATCCCCGTTGATCTAGCTGGCAAAACTTTCATGACCATCTCGTTTTCCACCATTTGTTCATTCCTTTTTCACTGTAGAGGAAGGTTTTATCATTAGCATAGATATTAAAACTGTATTTTTAAGGCTTCTTTGTTGCAAGCTATATCTTACAGGGCACGTCTTGTACATTTTTAATTCATTAAGCTTCAGTGCTTCTATTGCAAATGCCAAGGAGAGACATTAACTGAAACCTCGTGATTAAAGCACTGCTGGAGTTTCTCATTTGGAAGTGGACTTCAACATCTTGTTCTGTCTTTCTTGTAAAAAAGTTATGTGCCAATGATACTGTCAGGATTATAGACATGTTTTGTGTGTGTTTTCTCCCTCATGTGCCCATATTTGGTAGTTGCTGTTGTCTCATTATTAGTTAATTCCCCTCACCTGTCATTCCCTCGTTTAGTGTAGTATTTAGAGTGTAGACTGCCCCGTGTTTCCTTGTCGGGTCTTATATGTCTTGGAGTTTTGCTACATGTGTGTGTTCCTGCCTGCCCTGTGTTACCCCTTCTGAGGATTATTAAAGATTGTTGTTTGCGTTTACTCCACGTCTCCTCGTTCCTCACTCCTCACAGTAGGCAATCATGACAGATACGGTGCTAACGGTGATATTAATATATATTTATTCAGTGGATGATTGAATATGCTCTTACATATCCAAACTCAAAATGTGTCATTTATTCTTAATGTTTTATTTGTAATTTGTGTCTGTGTATTTTGCAAAGCTGTGAGAGAGTGTGTATTGAGGCACGGTTTTCTTAAGAGAATCAGAAGACCATTTCTGCTGTAAAAAAAGATAAAAGTAGTTGCATTCTGTCTGGAGAAAGGCCTGTATATGGAAAGAACCTGCGCAAACTTGCACAAACTGTGCAGTTGTAGGATCACGATGCTTATTGTGCAATTGGAGCTAGTGTACTAACGTTCCATGTATGATTTTGTTCATTTAGCAAAGAAATATATTATTGAATTGATAATTGTCATACAGTAGAGTGTTTTTCCAGGTTATATGTCCTGGATTCATTACCTTTTTGCAACATGACAAAATAAAAGCATTTCATATTTGAATCCAGAACACCAATCCATACTGAGGGTGCCAAAAATCTGAGACCACACTGGAAATGTTATTCATAATTAAATATAAATGTAAACTTGGACAATAGAAAGTTTTAAGATTTTGAAAAATAATTTTAAACAAGAACTATTAAGAAATATTTAAGATGCTGCATTTTTTTCTAGCTCATTAATTAAATAAGCAAATACTGTACATCACATTAGCCCCTTTTACACATTAAACCTTGTAAATTACCCAATTAACTTTTGCGGTAAATACACAAATATGCTGTTCACACAAACAATGGCATTCTGTCTTTTTACCAGTAAATTCTGTTCACATATTAGTACCAAAATACTGGTAAATCTTGTGATGTCGTTCATCAGAAGTTTTATTTAAACACTGCACTGTTTTCTTCATCCACATGGATGAGGAGAAGCACATTAATTTCGCTATCTGTCAAGTTTCACTTTTTTTTCCAGTGATAGGTGTAAGAGGATGATCACACAAATCATGTTTTTGCTCTTAAAAACACAATACGCATAATAGTTACTTTAGTATGCAGTATGAACTGCGGAGCCGCAGTGCTGATGAATAGAAAACAAGGCAAGGTCTCAAGTGCAAGACACAGTGTTACGGTCATGCATCTGTCTAGCAAATGTTCATATAGAAATACTATTAAAGCAGCACCACTTACTGTAAACATCTCCGAGAGAGCTTTATGATCGGCCTAAAGCAAACTTCTTATGTCAGTGCATCTGACCTTGTACAAGCTCCTACCATTAATCCTATTCTTTGTTCACACATAGAATCACACCGGTAATTTACTGGTAATGTTACAGCTTCTCTTTCCGGAAAACTGCCAAAACTGATTTACTGGTGTTTTTGAAATGATCCTGTTCACACATTATTTCTAAATGCCAATTTACCAGTAAAGACTATGTGTGAAAGGGGCTAATGACTATGGAAGCTCCTTTGTGCAAAGGTCAGCTTTCTTTGCTCTACAGCAAAAATATTTTCACTAGTTGCTTTAGAGTTTCTGATCCCACTGTATATTTCTGTCACGCTAAACTGCGTAGTACCCTAAATGGGCAGCTCATTATGGAGCAATGCATTTTGATCAAAAATAGTTCTCATGCCAACATCTTGTTACGGAGAACATACAATTGTTCATATGCTGTTGAGACTGAGAACTGCAGGACTTTCAAGGCAACCAGAAGGACTATTCAGCAGAAAACAATCAATGAGTGGTTAGGGAATCATGTGTTGGAGGAGATACTGGTTTTGTTCTGAGCGTTAAACAAACTTTGCAGTCAGTCCATTTTGTATTGATGTCTTTCAGATACTTCACCCAGCAGGGTTTTTAACTTTCTTACAATGTCTTTCCATGTCAGTTGCCTGTCTTTTGTCTTTTCAATACAACAGCCTCTTCCTTGGACTCTTCCTCTCCTCTCTCTACACAGTCCACAGAGAGAAGTGCACAGCTCTTCTCTAATCAGTATAATTGGGTTACAATGACGTTAAAGTGAACTTTAGGCCTATCAAGCTTATGGAAAATGTCAATATTGTTCCCTTTAATATTCTGTCATCTGACAACAGGCTTGGGTAGCTGTGACTTCACTTTTGTGTCGGGCTCCCTGAGGGGCTTAGAATGGCAAAATCTCATCTCGTGCTGCATTAAGCAGTTTGCTTTTAATTTAGGAGTAAAAGGATAACAAAAGGATTTCCACTGATTATCATTGGGTAAAAATGTCTCTGCCAGCTTAATCCATCCTAGTGCTCCGTAAGGACAATACAAGGAATTGTGAGGAAAGCATGGATGGCAAGATCTGTCTGTCATGTTTGTTCTGTTCCATCCATCCATCCATCCTTGTCTGTCTTGTCTATGATTCTACATATCTGTCCCAGTGTTGCCAAGTCTATTTTATGCTGCTGTCATAGGCTTTTTTTTTTTAGTCTGGGGGTTTTGTGCGATTTTAACATGATTTTGGTGATTTTGATGCAGTTTTGACAGCATGTTTCCCCCAGAACGTGATTGGGCTAGTTTTTGTCATGACTACTTTTGAGTAGCAGTTGTGCTGGTTTTGTTACACAGACCTGGCAACCCTGATCTGTCCATCCATTTGCATGAGTAAATAAAAACATTAGGTGTTTTCCAATGAGGTTTAGTTCCATTCCTGTTTCTGCTGTTTGTTTACCTTGCAACGTAATGAGTCCACCATAGAAAAATGTAAAAAACATGAGTATTTATTTGGTGTGTGTGTTTGTGTGATTATGTAAGCTCTTTCAACTTGCTCTACAGACACACACACAGAGGCAACACCTCACAACCGGTGTGTGAACAGGTGTGATGTGTTTGGAATTTAAATTGTGTTTCAGAATTCAGTTTACCTGATTATCTGTCAGGGAGGTTCGAGCTTCTGACCCACACAAACACTGCATTGCAGATTCATCAGTTTTGGTTTACCTTCAGTTTTGTTTCCTGTGGTTCAGAAGGTCATATTCCATCATAAAGCAATTTCAGCAATGTTTCGCCTGCATTGCTACTGCATTTCAAATTGATTTGTTTTTCCCAAACACCCCAATTTCAAATGTGCTTGTTTCCCGTGTTTACAAGAGGCCTGGTAAATATCGAAGTCCCCTGATGGAACGTCTAGTCATACCATCAAGACTTGCCACCTGTTTTTTTTTTTTTTTTACTGTTTACTCCAAGGATTAAGATAGATTAACACAGAGCAACCCTGCCTTAAGGGAAAAAAGTGAAAAGTGAAACGTGGCTTCGGTGAACCCTGTACCAATGGATCATTTGCTGTGAAAACCATTTCTTACGCTGGCCGTCTGAGTTGTCTGGCAACTGCACAGCCAAATTACAAGGGAATTAAGCAATGTGCACCCCATGATGCTTCGATAATGATAAATGCATAGATGAGTTAGAATACCGACTTGCACTTGAGGCGGTCCGCTCACCTCTATCTTATGAAAGAAATGGTAGCAAAATTGCCTCTCAGTAGGCACTGAGCTGTATCAGTGGGTTCATTATGTTATTGTGCCAGATGACATGCTGGATGGAAATACAGGTTATGATATACAGTACAAGAGCTTTCACGTTGCCTTTCATCATATCACCCTTATATTGCAAAGCTCCTGTTGAGGAGGTTTGTGTGAGATGTTGTGTAACTCATAATGGTTAGAAGCATGTTCTGTTCAAGAGGTTTACAACTGATATTTGTGGGTTTGACAAACAGAGGGTTTTTAAGGCTTGTGGCTCCAGATATAAGAGTAATACAAATGCAGGGAATTCATGTGAATACAGCTTTTCATAATTCATAATTAATTCCCTTTGTAAAGCCTCACTAACCTGCATCTTAGCACTTGTAAAAAAATCGCTGATGCAAACATAACTTTCAGAACTTTTTTTTTTCTTCCTGAAAATATCTATTTTTTTCTATGACTAAGACTATGAATAATGAATAAATATTGTAACCAGATATTTCTCCTCTTTGTTTCCTACCTTGCTGATTATATCCTGTTTTATATTTCTATAGCAATAGCATCTCCAGGGTTGTGTAATACCAATAAAATGTTATATTAAATTTACTGCAATAAGATAATAAAATAATTTAAAAAAAATTTTGGAAGTACTTGATATTTTCTATAAGCTTGCTCACTTAAAACTTCATCACATTGCTGCCTGAATATAGCAACATTTTGCTACAATTAAATTATTTGTATTTTCCTTCCATTTGAAAGTATGAAATATTGTATACTCTTTTTTTTCATATTCAGTCAAATGATATGCATGAATACATGGCACGGGTTAGAAACCATTTGCACCAGTAAAGTTTTGCAGTCTTGTTGTCTGTTTACAATTTATTTGCAGTAATAAGATGATATGTTCTATGATCAGATCCATCTCAAAAGTTAGTTAGCCAAATTAGTCAGTTAGTGTG
Source organism: Sinocyclocheilus grahami (assembly GCF_001515645.1). Lineage (NCBI taxonomy): Eukaryota > Metazoa > Chordata > Actinopteri > Cypriniformes > Cyprinidae > Sinocyclocheilus > Sinocyclocheilus grahami. The sequence goes on along the minus strand of NW_015505328.1, from coordinate 224,855 downwards.
GCTTTCAGGTTGCTCTTTTACCCTTGCGCTCTGCCATTTTTGCACATTTGAACAACAGCAGTTTCTCATTATTTGAGCTCATGGCAGTCTTTGCTCCTGCGTCCATGGGCTGAAATGTCCACTTCTGTCTGAGTGAGCCTTCTGGACAATCTGGACAATCTTTGTCTGTTTCCAAGCAAACCAAACAAGAGGCCGGCATGACTACACAGAATGACAATAAATGCGAGCCAAATAGCAACATCTGATAGAGGCGGACATTTGTGTCTGGTGACTGTTGTCTGAACTCTCGTCCACCGATTGAGCAGAGCCTTAACATTAGAAGAAACAGATTGAAACTGCTTCAGTGGCTTACATGAGCACACCGAATCCTTTCTGTATACCCCACAAGTGATGTTGTCACCAAAGGAAGTAAAGCCTGTCTCTTTTCTAGAAGTAGATCTTATCAGATTGGCCTTTCATGGTGCCAGGCGACTGGCTTAAAGAAATCAGGCACAAAGATTCAACAGGCAAGAATCCTTTTCCACTGGATTAGCAACAAGACACTTGTTTGCAGCGCCCATTTAGTATGCATGCATTTAAACACTGCGTATAAACCATTTGCTTGATTGATGCGTGTTTTGTTTATAGTCTGCAAGAGAATAGGGATTAGTGTTAGGCTCCACAATGCACTTCATTCATCGTTTAATTGTTTTAAATGAGACCATTTTTCTAAATAACCACATTTATCTTTTTTTGAGAGGATGTTACATTCACTCTCTCCAGCTTATGAGAGAGTGGCTTATTATGGTATCCTGTGAAAGAGAGCAATACTTGTAGAAGCTAGTGTTTGTTGTCTACTATCTTTACACACACACACAATATATTTTAATATATAAAATTAATTAAGAAGCCATTGCTCAGTATCAGACTTCAGTGTCACATGATCTTTCAGAGAAAGATCTGATTTGGTGTTTAAGAATCCCTTTTAGTATCACAGCAGAAAAAATGTAATGCTGCAGTGTGGAAATTAATCGATTAATAGAAATGTCGAAATAACAGCATTTATTACAAATAGAAATCTTTTGTAACATTATAAATGTCTTCACTTTCACTTTTGATCCATTTAAAACATCCTTGTTGAATCAAAGTATCAAAAATCATAGTGATGCCCAGATTTTTTATTTTTTTATGGTAATGTATAAATAAACCACTGTATACTACTATTTTGCTATGCTACAATTTATTTACTTATTTATTTACTTGTGTTTTACAATTAATTTACTTGTTTCATTAATTATTTTTGTTTATTATTTTATTTATTTTATGACATCACATGGCTTAGTGGTACATGGGGTTGTGATTATCACATGGACAATAAAAGAAATTACATACAGTTTCTGGAGTAACACTTTTAAATAATACTATAATTGAAAACTGCATATCTGTGTGCATCATGACAAATTTTGAAGGCGGTGCACATTTTATTTTGTGATTTGATTAAGCTGACGTGTCCTGAATGACAATATCATCGCTCCATTACCAGCAGAATTGGAGTGCTCGTCTGATGTGTGCAGGAGTGGCTCGCAGGGGACACTGCTGCCCTAGGCAACTGCCAATATCGCCTGTGCCAGAATCTGCCACTGAGTATCCTTCTTTCCTTCCTCAGATGAGTGTAATGATAGTTAAGAATGCATAAAACCTGTCCTGTGTTTCTGCAAGTTCCCTAATGACCAAAGGTCTGTGCCAGGGGCGATTTTAGGATTTTACTCTTAAGGGGGCTCAGTTCCGGACCTGTGCATGAGCTTGTGTGGTTCAGAGGAATAATTATTGCCTTAAGTTTGAGAGATCACAAGTTAGAATCCCCTTTGACTCTTTTTTTGGTTTAATTAACATTTCATGCATTTGAAATATCATGTATATTAGTAACAGAGGTAATTGGTTGTAGTTTATGTCTGTGACTTTACTGGAGTGTGCGTCTGTGACAGCTTTGCGCGGCTCCAGGTGAAACATTGCCACCGGATTATGACCGGGTCCACCATTGACGAGAAGGAAGGAATTAAAGGGACAGTTCACCCAAAAATGAAAATTCTGTCATTTACAGTACTTATCCTCATGTTGGTCCAAACCTGATTTTCTTCTGTGGAGTACAAAAGAAGATATTTTGATGGATGTTGGTTACCAAACAGTTTAGGTTACCTTTGACTGCCATTGTATGTAAAAAATTCAAGCACACTGACAAAATATCTTCATTCATGTTCCACAGAAGAAAGAAAGTCATACCGGTTTGGAATGACATAAGGGTGAGTAAATGATGGTAAAAATTTTAATTTTGGGGTGAACAATCCTTTTAATTGAACAAACTTTTTTTTTTTGACAATTGGTAAGAAGAGAATGCATGGAATAACCTCAGATAGCTTACTACAGTCACTTTTCAGCAAATGTGAAGACTTTTTAAGGATTCTGTCAGCTGAGTTAATGTTGAACCCTAAATAAGTTCTAGAAATGTCTGTGGCCTGGGCAGGTATCAAACCTCTCAGTGTCTTCCCAGTTCTGAGATTCTGCTTCCCCCAAGCTCATCTCAGACTTTCTGCTCTGTCAGATTAAACATCACTTCATAAACTCTGGCATCTGACTTGATTCTCAAATTCCCAGAAACTCCCATAATTTTTGAACTTACTGCCTTCCTCACTGAAAGTTGCATTCTGAAGTTCCCCATTTTTCCAAACACAAGGGTCAGTTTCAGTTGCATGTCATATTGGATCAGGATGTGTGAATGAAGCAGGAGTCTAAACTCCCATCCGCAAACATTACTTTTGACAGGAGCGCTTGCGATCCCAGCTCAAACCACGTTCCCTGGGCCACTTCAGAATTGCACTTGGGTATTTTTATTGCTCTAAACAAAACAGGCAACAAAGAAAAACTCCTTCTACCACACTTTAATTTCTGGGACAGCCTCACTTATTCAGATTGCGGGTCAGTTGTTGACCTCATGGGGTCAGTCACATTGCTCCTAACTTCTTTTTTTTATTCCCCAGAACTGAATGAAAGTTAGAAGAAGGGCATATGGGAAAAGCAAGAAGTCTCGTCCAGTGTAAATTCACATCGTGTCCTGGGCTGACTCACCGAGGAGGGGGGTGTATGTAGGTAATTTACTAAATGGAGGCAGTAACAGTGGTGATTTATTCAAAATATGACACTGGTAATATCATCATAACATGGAGCGGCATGGAGAGAAACGGCAAGGGGACGTTAAATAAATCAGCCGGGCCGTGTTGCTTTATGTTGGTCTTTCTCCTGCACCAGAATACATGATGGATATTAATACACCTGTGTTTACTGTCTGTTGTGACATTAAATCTACATTTGATGGTTATTGTTCAGAGTCCAACTTATATCCGCTAACAACATGGGATTTTAAATTAAAGCTATGAATGGTGCGACTCAGCTCTGTCGATTTCGGTTTCCAGACGCGCCATCACACAAGCACCGCAGACTCGTGCTGTCCAGACCAATCATTTTGAAAATGCCAGATCTGTATTAACGCACGTTGAGCTTTTACAGCAGCAATATGTCTGTGTGGTGTGTTTGTGTGCAGCAAAATGTTAACTGAATATCTTTATATAATAATAGTAGGTGACGTTTTGATTACTAGCTTTGTGCTTGTGTTACTCCATTTTCCCCAATGTTCCGTGGTTTTATTTCCCATCTCTAGCTGAGTGTGGCTCATCTGTCATCAACAATGAAGGGATTCTGCTGTCACCGAATTACCCCATGAACTACGAGAACAACCACGAGTGCATTTACAGCATACAGGTGCAGGCTGGGAAAGGAATCAACATTTCTGCCAGAACCTTCCATCTGGCCCAGGGTGACATTCTGAAGGTATTTCTACATTTATGCCAAATTTACAGGCAAAGGTGACAGAAGTGCTTCTGAAGTGGCATTTAGGTGTCTTAGGTACTGCTCAGAGGTAGCTTAAATGCATTTGCACAGCAATTACAACTTTATACTTCGATATAAGGGGCTGATTTGGATCTGAGCAGGCGTAATTTAGTCTGGCATTTAGTCTTGGCATTGTGCCTTTACCCTGAATTTTGAGCTGGCACAGAGCAGCCTTAACTTGGCTATGTAAAGACGCATCTAGTTACAGGGCTGCAAAAAAGAGAAATGTCATGCAACCTTTTTAGAGAAACAAGAAAAAAATAAGAAAATTCTGTCCTCTTTTTCTGTCTTCTTCTCACTCATTTACTTAACATCTTATAACTTCTATAGAATGTAAAAGGCAAAACTGTGAAAAGCTATGAGCCATTATTGTGCAATATAATTAAAGTGAATGTGGACAGGGCTTGTCTAGCTTTAAAAATGATTCAAAATCACCATAAAATGTTGTAAAAGTTGTACGTAGAAATCATGTGCTATAGTGTAAGCCTTCTAAAGTCATATGATAGCTTTGTGTGTGACACAGGCCGAAATTGAAGGTGTAAATCACTGATAATCTTCCACTTCAGTGAACTGTAACGACTGGATCATTGAGTCAATGGATTGAACTCTGGATCATTATGAGTTGTGAACTAATCATTTACATTACATTTAAATGTATGCATTTGGCAGACTCCTTCATCTGAAGCAAATTACAGTGAACGCAGTATAAGACTAGATGTCAAGAATTTCAGTTAAAAAAACAACAACTTTTATTTCAGTCTGTTCTACGCACAAAGATGGCTTCAGTAACTGTTGTGTACAAGCCATATGGACCTCTTTTATGAGGCCTTTTTGTCATTTTTGGCTAAAATTGTCTAAAATAATTTCATGCTCGACAGAAGAAATTAAGAGAAATTAATTGTGTTACAAGTGAAAAGGGATTTAAAAAGTAAAAATCGCGCCAGTTTAAATGATCATGTTCATGAACGTCACATTCATTTTTATTTTTCCTTTCATCTTAAGACATACAGTGTGTGACTGAAAGGGTCCTGCAGATGTTTCTGTACAAATGTTTTCAGAACAAACATCAGGCAGCATTTTCTTTTTATCTTGCTGTTATTTGTGATCTACATTTGATCTTACTGCCTTTCAGATCTATGATGGTAAAGACAATGCGGCTCACATGCTGGGGGCCTTCACCGGTTCATCTATGCTGGGTCTGACCCTCATCAGCACCTCCAATCGCCTTTGGCTGGAGTTCTACAGTGATGCGGAGGCCACTGGGGAAGGCTTCAAACTGGTCTATTCCAGTAAGTTATTACATTGGCCCTATACACTGCACACACCTCTGCACACGAGAGCTTGACCTTAGTAATAAAGAAACACTATTCACACCAAATAAAGTGCCCATCTTAATAAAGAGCACCTTTCTCGTAAGAGTCACTCACATTGCAGACGATTGACAGGAAGAAGGCAATAGATGGAATGTTATTGCTCTATTTTGACCAACGGAGTGTTTCCTACAGGCAAGTGATAGTGGATGATGGCTTCTATATAGAAATGCACCGATTGCCATTTTCTTGGCCGATTCCGATTTCCGATTTTTTTTGTAAGTGTGACCTGCTGATACCGATTTTCATGGATTCCGATTTTCTTTCTAAAACCTATAATTGACAGCACATACAAACAAAAATCTATGCTATTTTTAATGCAAAAAAAAATATTTTTACATAATAAGAAAAAACATTCCACCACTCCGGACAAAGTTACAGATGTTGTCTCACTTAAACAACTCTCAAAATAAATTGCTCTGCGACTAGAAAAGAGGTAGAAATAACAATTAACTGAAAAGGAGTTGCTGTACATAACAAAGCAGATGTCATTTCCCACTATGTTTCTTAAACTTTTTAAATGTGTCATCTTTCACATCAAATTCTTACAATGTTTCAATTAATTGAGTTAGAATAATAAGAAACTGTAGAGCTGTTTCCATTCAAATGAAATCAGTATCAATAAACCATCTTTCCACTGCAGGAAATACAGAAGCTGCATCTGAAGTGGCATTAGATGCATTTACACAGAATGTTTGATGAAGCTTAGGTGCCATAAATGCATTTACACTGCAAAAATTTCTAATGCATAAAGAATTTTATAAAATTAATGTTTAAAATATTTTTTTTAAAATACAAATAATAAATTTTGGGAAAAATGCAACGATAGCTTTAAATATGAAACCAAACCAGTAGGTGGCAGCAAATTACTTTTTGAATGAGTGAGTCATTTAGTCCTTTATTCAACAGATTATTTCAAACGACTGATTCATTCAGACTGCTGTCTTTATGAATGGGTTACTGAATCATTGACTCACTTGATTCGTTCAAAAACATGGATTCATTCAGTAACTAAACACCGCTGTGTTGCTCAAAACAGTTCTGCTGTGGCTTTGATTGGAACTAGTTTCATTAGCGAAAATTAGCAAAAACATTCAATATTGTGTCTAAAATGTAAGTCACTTAACTTCTTGTTTATTGAACTACTATTGTGTAAAATCACACTGCAATCGTGTTGAAACATTTTGGTCGTGCAATGTAGCGTACCTAAATCATATTATAAATTTCTACTTTTTTACTACCGCGGTATGCAACCATAACTTTCTGTGAGTGCTGTTGCACTCTTTTGTTTTTATTTCTGCACGAGTCTCTCTCACACACTCAATCAGATTGCGCAAGACTCATCAGGCAAGACATAAGTACATTATCAGTCGCTGTAATGCAGAGTTCACACTGCACGATTTTCAAACTCGTCAGATCGACGTTGTAGCGTCTGGACCAATCAAACACACAATATATATTTTGGTTTTTAGATTTCACAAATACTTTGTAACACCCCAGGACGCCGAACAGGACCCTGGTTTCATGGTAACCCGATACATTTACAACCTTGTGGAATGCGAGCCGACTCTCAGCTGCATTCTCCAGAAACAAGGGGCACAAATGCACAGTAGAAATTTTCTACTAATTAATTCATAGGAAAACCTTTCTTTGAATGAACACACATATTCTTCAGGCCATTGTGTATATTATTGCTGTTTTGTATTAATCTGTTGTATTATAGACTATTTTTATTCATGCTTACGATAAACCACTCATTCATATAACCTTACATATAGCTTGTTTAGTATCTATTGTTTTCACACTGCGTGACTATCTGGGGTAGCATTTAGTTGTTGCTGTGTTCACACTGCACGATGGATCTGCGACAGGAGGTTTCACATTGCATGACTTCACAATAGGAAGAATCGCCGACAGCTCTGTCTGATGCAGGGTTGCCAGGTTTTCGCAACAAAACCCACCCAATTACTACTCAAAACTAGCCTGAAAATAGCCCAATTGCTTTCGAGGGGGTCCCCCAGTAAAAATCGGGGGGTAAAATATAAATTTTTTTGGCAGGGTTCTCCTGGTACAATTCACATTATAGGGCCTAAATATCACGTTATTGGGGTCGCTTCAACCTGCTGACATAAAAAACAACCGGCGGCAATCGCGGATTTGGCAACACTGGTACGCAAACTACGTTTCATTTAACTCCTCCCCAAACTTCCCGCTGCCCTGTATCTTGGTCTCTCATTGGCTGTAGGTCATCGCCGATGTGTTTTTCAGTCAGAACTCATTTCACAGAGCGTGATTGTGAATCGCCAACAGCTCCAGATATTTAGCATGCCAAATATTTCACGGGCGTCGGCGACGTGTCGGCGATTCCCTCAGATCGCGTCTTTGATAATTCACTCTGCGTGATTGTCACTCGCGTAAAACGAGCACCAATTTGCCTCCGATTTCGGGCATTTGTCGGCGATTTCACAAAACCTGTCGGAGAGTGAAAAATCTGGGCTAAAATTGTGCAGTGTGAACTCAGCATAAGTGTGACGTCAAAACAGACCGGTGTTATGACGATTTGTGCTACCCGCTCAGATTGTGCTACCTCCCATTAAAAAGATAGGTAGCGCAAATCGATAACGAAAAATGCTACCTATCAGATTGTGCTACCAGCATCTTATTCATGTGGTTTGAGGCTTTTTTAATGTCCATACCTACCCCTACCCTAAACCTACCAGTCCATACCTACCCTTACCCTAAACGTACCCTTAAAACAATGCAAATATATTTTTGTTAGCACAATCTGATAGGTAGCATTTCGTTGGTACACCGGCTCGGAATCGGCAGACTGACCGGCCGGTCACGGGTCTGAGCCGATCATGCGGAAAACCGGCAAATTCCAGTCCCTGGCCGGTCGATCGGTGTATCTCTACTTCTATATTATCAACATATCTTGCATATTGCCACATTGCCCATTAGTGAGCCACTTTATGTTTTTCTTGATGATAGTGTGAGCAAAACATATAAGATGCAAGGAAACATGTTATTGCTAAACCCTTTTTCATAGTTCTGTTCTATCAGGCCATACATTTGCTGATAATGGAGCATTAGTTGGATGAATTTGTTCTTAATTGCAGTTTATACATTTTCTATGGATGTTCTGTGGTGGGCTGTGAGCAATGTGTGGTATTTTAATGTTTGGCCTTGTCCTCTTGAATGCATATGTTTCTGTGTATTGTCTGATGCATTTCTGCACAGTTCTCATATCTGTGGCACACACAAGGTCATAGATTTGGTTGAAGCATTTTTATGTGCATTTTAAAATCAATTAAAAGTATAATCGCTGATATAACTGATCAGTTGTTCATGTATAGAAATGTTTACATAAATATGAGTTTGTTCACTACATTTTAAATGTAATTCGTTAAAATTTACAACCATTACACTAATATAAAAAAGCAAAAAAAGGTTTAAAAATTTATTTTATACAGTGTTAAAATATATTAATTTTGTAACATTTAAATATTGTTTGATCTCAGATAATATTAAAGTAAACACACTGTGTGGTTTAAAATGTTGACCATTAAAATGTAAATGTTTAGAGCCAGACACACACAGCAATGCCAGGAAATGTAAAGTTCAGCAAACTGTTACTTCTCAGTGTTGCTTCTTGCTGATATTTTCTATCATTTTGAAGCATAAACAAGGCTTTAATGTGAATAACATAACTATCAATGATTCATGAACTCAAAATATTTTCATTCAACAAATATGTGCATATAATCATATGATACTCATATTGCATTCAGTCAAATCTGCAATCTAGAAATATTAGGAGGGATTATTTACTAAATGTAATTGCATCCCTTTGTTCTATTGCTCGATTCCAAAAGATTTGATTTCCTCAGAACTCAACAACCAGTAGATAGGAAACGCTTTTTCTTACACAGGAAGGACGTAACAAAAGCATGAGAACACCTGAAACAATCAGCTTTTGGTCAGCTCAAAGGGATTATCAGGAAGTGGACCAGTAGAAACATGACTGTGTCTCAACTGACCTTGGCTTTATTGGCCCAGAGTTGTGCAGGCACTTGGTCTGATTTCGGTGCGCTTTAATGCTATTGTGCTCACAGTGTGGAATTCAACAAGGTTTTAGTTCCAGTGGGGGATAAAGTATTAACCTGCTGGTGGGCTATCTCATTTGAAATCGACTAAATCCCTGTCTGTCTACGATTCCATTCCCCCTGAAGGATTAGCCATTTGAGTGTATAATAAAGGTCAGAGAGAGCCAGAGAAGCCGGGCCACCTCCGGTATCTAGATGTTGTAATTTAGAGACCTGATCCAGGACAGGGGGGAGAATGTAGCTGATTAAAATAGCCATGTTTATTTGGCTGAGTCCTAATCTCAACCCAAGCGTGCTGTGAAACCACGACCTGTAATCAACTAGCAATCAAAGCCGGGTGTCATATTTTAGTGAAGTTGTTGCCTCCACCAACAGTTGATGCTAAGTGCTGTTGTGTTTATCTGTACTTAACAACATGCAGCTTAATGGTGGACCGCTGATAAGCTATACAAGTCCCCATGTGGTCATCTTAAGAGACCTATTATTTTTGAGAGAGTAAACTCTAAGATAAGAGGATTTTGCTAAACCGAGACACCCTCACAGTCTTTGTAACACTTTAATAACTTTTTTTGTGTGTTGCAGAGCTGAGATTTGGTACTTAATGAACATTATTGAATTAAAAAGCATCATATTTTGCTTGACTAATCATTGCATATGTTATAATAGTGATTTTATCAGTATATACAGTGGGTACGGAAAGTATTCAGACCCCCTTAAATTTTTCACTCTTTGTTATATTGCAGCCATTTGCTAAAATCATTTAAGTTCATTTTTTTTCCTCATTAATGTACACACAGCACCCCATATTGACAGAAAAACACAGAATTGTTGACATTTTTGCAGATTTATTAAAAAAGAAAAACTGAAATATCACATGGTCCTAAGTATTCAGACCCTTTGCTCTATAACTATTATATTATAACTATTATTAATCACTATAAATTGATATATTATATATATTATACATATTTTCTTGGAACAACTACTGTTTATATTAATATTTGTATGTATATGAAATCATAACATGCTAGTGTTTAATAACTTGTTAATGAAGGTTACTATAAAAATAAACTTTTAAAAATTAGTAATTAAAATTCATTAAAATTATGTGATATACTGACTGAGCTGCCATGTGTTTTCGGCTATTTCTGAGTACTGGCTGTTTAATGATAATGAGTCATAGCTATACAATTAATAACAGGATGTGTCGCACAGTGAGAGGGTCTGTGCTTTGGTTCTGATTATGGCTCCAAATTAACCAAGCACTTAATCTTAATTGTTCTGCCTACTTAGCAAAGGACCGTCTCTGCCTACCAGCCCAGTAGGATCTTAACTTCAAATTGTTGCCGTTAATGATCACATTAATGACAAACTCTTACAGCTTTGCCACAGCGCAGCATGAAAATATCAGGCAAAGAAAATTTCAGCAATCATCGCTGTAATGACCTCATAAAGCTGAATGCAGTATGATTTGTTCTCAGTCTTATTCTGAATCTAGTCTAACTAAACTTATCATAGTGCTCTATTTTTGTCATTTTTGACAGGTTTATGGGGGGATGTTTAATAAATGACATAAAAAGTGCAATAAAAGCACTATTCTTAAGAAAATATTGACATTGTCTGGAGTCAAACAACCATCAGTAAGCTAACAGCCATAATGTCTTTCAGGTTTTGAGCTGTCTCACTGTGAAGATCCTGGGGTGCCCCAGTTTGGCTTCAAGGTCAACGACCAGGGCCACTTCTCTGGCAGCACCATCACCTACAAGTGCGACCCCGGATACACACTGCACGGCAGCGGCGTGCTCAAATGCATGACGGGAGAGAGGCGGGCCTGGGATAATCCTCTTCCTTCCTGCATCGGTAAGACTTCAGCGGCTCAAACTAAGTAAGAAAGGATGTGCTGTAATTTATTAGTGTACTATGAAGCAGGGTCACAGTCATCGATGAGTATAATCAGAATAAGTACAGTCTTTGAATTCTCTCAGCTTTGACTATTGTTTGAAAATACAAAGTCACTATCTAGGATGATAAAAGCCTTTCCACGTCAGTAAATTTCGCAGTCTTATGATTCTACTGAAAGAATGCAAGTGATTTCTTTGTAACAGCACTACTATTTGCATCCTAGTAGTCTGGTAAAGCCAGAAAAGCCACAGTAAAATGTATATTTGATGTTGTACAATGGACGGGACTTGCATATGTTATGATATTTTGCATGGTGTGCTTATATGCAGGTTACCTCATGAATCAACCTTACACTTTCTTCACTCTAATCCGCGTTGGTCCTGATCACTCTGTCTGTGTTATTTTGCAATATAATGTCCAGCAGACTGTATGTTGAAATTATATTATAAGGGGAAAAAATGAGCTGTTAATTCAGGTTGTCAGACCGTGAAGCTCTTTTCAAATATCTTTTGATTATTATCTTTTGATTTCGAATATCTGTTAATTAATATCCAATATAAATGTTCTAGTACAAATATAGACTAATGTAAATGTACCCCACTATCACCACCCTGTATGTGGTTATGAATTTAATAATGCAGACTGTAAACAAAAGTAACTTACATAGAAGTTACAAAGGATCATTACCGTTAACGGTGACTCAGAACAATATATTGGTCCATTCGTTCACAACCAGAGCTTAATGTAGCATTAGGAATCAAGGGGTCAAAAATATATGAATGTTGTAGGTTAAAGGAACAACATAATTCATATATAAATTAACATATTAAAAAATTACAATTATTAGTAACACTTTATTTGAATTCTCACTATTAACTAGCATGCATATTACTAGCATATTGGCTGTTTATTAGTGCTTATTGAGCATTTAATAATGCTAATGTATGCATATATTAATATATTAGTGCCTACATAACCATATTTTAGATCCCTTAATCCTAATCCCATACCCAAATTTAACAACTACCTTACTATTTATAAGTAGCAAATTAGGAGTTTAAGGCAAACTTCATAGTTAATAGTTAGTTAAAGGGATAGTTCACCCAAAAAATTTAATTTCTGTCATTAATTACTCACCCTCGTCCCGTTCCAAACCCGTAAGACCTTCTTTCATCTTCGGAACACAAATTATAAGATATTTTTGATGAAATCCTAGAGCTTTCTGACCCTGCATAGACAGCAATGGAACTACCACATTCAAGGCCCAGAAAGGTACTGTAGTAAGGACATTGTTAAAATAGTCCATGTGACATCAGTGGTTCAACTGTAATTTTATGAAGCTACGAGAATGCTTTTTGTAAGCAAAGAAAACCAAAATAACAACTTTATTCAACTATTTATTTTCTTTCGTGACAGTCTCCGCCACACGTTAACGAGAGTCCCAATTTTCATTTTTGAGTGAACTATCCCTTTAATAGTGAGAACTGGACCTTGAAATAAAATGTGACCCAATTAATATATAAAATGTACAAGATGACATTATAAGATCAGTAAGTGTCAATTATTGTATTGCATTGTTTTTTGCATGTGTGTGTGATTAGTGTTTACTTTTGACATTTGAAAAATTCAAGAACTATATTACTTAATGCAAACAGGCAAATTCATTAACTACAGAATGGTACATATTCTTATTAGAACATTAATGATCGCTTTGTGTCTTTAACGTCCTTTTAGCGCATGGAGATTTTTTGTTGTCATAGAAACCACATTTGAACTTCGGTATTGGAGAGTGTGCATCATTCCTGCCTGATCTCTCCTTCTGGTTATCATAACTGAGCTCAGTGTTGCTCTCAGCCATTTGTCATAATTATCAAGGGCTGCAGTATAAACCCCTCCCAATTTCTGTTGCCAGCAAAGCAGCAATATTGCTCATATTTTGCACAAGAAAAAGCACATTAGAGATCTTAAAATGCCACATTAGGCTGCCTTTAACCTTTTAAAGTAAATCCTTCTTAAATGAAAACAAACGGCAAATGTTTCTTCACAAAATTAGTGATGGTGGAAGCCCCTCGCACCATCTGCGATTAATGGTGCAGGTTGTTAATTTTGTAGCTGATGCAGGGGGTCCCGGTTGAGCTATCGAGATGATTCTTCATCAAGTGTAGCGCATGAGGGGTTGAGATAGGACAGTGTGCCGCTATTACTGCCTTCATTTTCCTGATGAATGGTGATTATGGGGATTTAGCCTCCAATGAGTTGGATATTGATATGTCTACTGACCCCAGATCAGATTTACTCACTATTAGATTTAGTTTTAATGAGGTCTGATTAGACTCAAAGCGCTCGTGTAAATTGCTTCCGGGCGGGAGACGTAGATAAAACACAGTGACTTTCCTGTGTTAAACGCAGAGCATGTTGTTTTTACTCGCATTCGTCTCATTTCTATGTCAAAACCGATGGTAGGCTTGCAAAATACTAATCAGCCTTGAAGTTTCAGGCTGATATTTTTCAGGCTTATCTGCCAGCATTAATAATACATGCTTAATAATGTGGAGGATATTTCACTTCCTTTTGACAAGCGAAATGTGCAGGTCATTTGATGTGACCTTTAGCAAAAGTGAGATATATCAAAATAGTGAGAAGGAGTATCCTTTATTTATATTACAGATTAAATATTTAACTATTTTTATATTTTTTCATTCAAGTTCACAGGTAAAGAGTGTGAATGAGACACTCCAATTCACCTGTTTCTGCAGAGGAAGCTACACCACCACATTGCTAAATCAGCATTCCTCTCAACAGCAGTGCCATAATCTGCGGGCCGAAATGCGCAGTCGTAAACACACCTAGCATGGGATGGCTCGACAAGTCATGTTGTCATAATTGCGCTAAGAGAGGACGTACGAATTTTCAGCCTCAAACCAGAGGCCACTTCAACTCCTAATCTTCCTGCATTGATTTTCAATGCGTGAGCAGCCAATCGGGGGATTGAGCGCTCCTAACCGTCCAATGACACGTGATTGAGACGCTGCCCTGATGAGCGATGAACATTGGCAGGATGTTGGTTTAGCGAGAAGCTGGGGAGGAAAACGTTTGGAAGATGCCTCTATTCCGGATGTCTAAAAAACACTCTAATGTTCAGATTAATCAAGTCGCAATCTGAACCCTGTTATTCAGGCTTCATTGAGCTGTGCGTCCATTGTTTGTCATGTAGATGGTTTATGCAAATGAGGCTCAGTGACAGGAATTGCTGAAAAGGGAATCATTAAGAAACGGTGCATGTCTCTCGAAACTGTTCCTCCCGGCCCCTGCAGTTTTTTACAAGAGGGAGAATGGGAAAGACAGGATAGGGGAAGATGGAAAAGGGGTCTGAGGGGAAAAGAGAGTGCCTGCAATTAAAGTTTCCTAATAAAGTGCTTGTGAAAGCCGACTAATAATGAACAGAGTACAGAGGGCTAAAGTGGCTAGTCTGAATGCCATCAGGAGGCATCAAAATGGACGTCAGGCTCATTTGTTCATTTGATTGATGCTCTGACTTGAAGCTGACAAATCACCTTGTCTGCTTATAGAGAATTCGAGGAGAATAGAGGAGTGGTGAAACAAGACGAGGTGAAACAGTTCCAGTCGAAGCCACCATTGTTGGGTGTATCTTCAACTATGGGGACTTTTGACTCTGTGGACTTTGAAATATTAAACTTCCTTAAAATACACTTCAAACTCGGTATAATGCAAAATACAACGCAAACTTTAAGTTGTCTACTTAATATACATGCTTCACAGATAAATTCTGGCATTTTTTCACCCTTGAACTGTCCCTCATGTCAAACCACCATTCATTCTGTGATGGAAATGATATTCTAATTCCATAGCTAGTGTTTCATTAATCCTAAATATACACATTTCATAAATAAGTTGGTGCAGTGTGAATTGACCTTAAAATATACTGTATATTTAAAGGGATTGTTCACCCAAAAATGAAAATGACCAAATTATTTACTCACCCTCAAGCCATCCTAGGTGTATATGACTATCTTCCTTCAGATGAATACAATCGGAGTTATATTCAAAAATGTCCTGGCTTTTCCAAACTTTATAATAGCAGTGAATGGGGTTTGATTTTGATGATTTCGATGTTCAATAAAAGTGCATAAATCCAACATAAAAAATGCTCCACATGGCTCCAGGGGGGAGGCCTTCTGAAGCGAATCGATGCTTTTTTTGTACGAAAAATATATCCATATTTAAAACTTTCGTAACTGTAATCTCTAGCTTCCGCTAACTGTCGTACATGCATACACAAGAGCGTGGCGTTCCGGCAGATGACGTATCCTCTTATAATATTTTGTTTAATATTTTAAAAAATATATTAAAAATGGTAATAATGATTAATGTTAAAATTGTTAAGGGGTATGCATAATTTGTTTTTCTGCATAACTGTTCATTCCAGTACAGTTATAGACAAAATATATAAATGTTAATGTTTAAATATAACATTATTAACATTACTTCTAAAATGTTTTTTCAGAATTGTTTGTTACAGGAGGTCAACATCATGTTGATTAATGATGATTATAAATTAAATAAATATACAGTCAGCTATAATTCAAGTTAAAATTGCCATTTACAGTGATCTCCAACACTGATATAGTCAGAAATTATTTAAGTATAAGTATTTTAGTAAGAAAAACATGCCTAAAAGTTTTTTTTTTAAATAAGCTTTAAGAAGCCAGACAATGAAGATGGTTAAGATGGAATTACACATCTAAATGTGTATGTTTACAGCACATTTAATTCTTCAAATTTTATTAGAGGTAACATAAGTATGTGTAGTCTAATCTCACCACAGTTAAAACCAAGCCTCAATACATGACACATTGCTGACTGTAATTGGCTGAGTTACAGGCTTTATCAATATATATTGATCATATTTTATCAATATATATTGATCATATAAAATAAAATATGACCTATACTAGGATGCTGGGAGAGGTAACTGGTTCAGTGCAGTCTAAAAGCTAAAACTGAATTTTTCAGCTTCAGTAGTTCCCCACTAATTCCCCTCTTTGTTTTTACATACATCTTTTTTTTAATAAATAAATAATTTGTTATTCTGTACGATCCAGAAACTTTTTTGCACAGTGTTTAGATGTCTGAAAACCTCACGGTGCTTTATTGATCTACACTGCTTTTTATTCTCAGACTGCCCCACTCGTGTTGTGGGCACCCCTAATTATTTCAACACTCGCCTGCAAATCTTCAGGGGCCATGATGTGTTTGTACAAGTGTGAGAGTATGCATAAACTCACCACTGTTTAATTCTTCTCAATTCTCTTTCTGTCTCTTCCTCCCACCCCGTTTTGTCCTTTCTTTTTTCCCAGCTGAATGCGGTGGACGTTTTAAAGGGGAGACATCAGGACGCATTTTGTCGCCAGGTTATCCGTTCCCCTATGACAACAATCTGCGCTGTACCTGGGTCGTCGAGGTGGATTCGGGCAACATCATCAGGTGCTGATAAGTATTCGCTTCCAACTGTCCATCTGCTGTCCGTCTTCCTCTAGAATTAGCGATTGGAACATTACGAGCCCATAAGAATGCAGCCAGCGAATTCAGCTGAGACTAGAGGTCTTTATCTATTAATAAACCTCTAATGGCAGATCTGGCTATTGATGTACAGCAAGAAAAGGAGACATCAGATGAGCTGATGGTACCTCGTAAAATCTCTTTGTTTATCACCTTCACGGCCAAACTCATTATAAAGCTTAAAACGCTGTTGCACTTTTAATGTTGCACTACAGCCCAATCATTTTTCCTCTTTCCAATTCTCTCAGCAGCAAAAGCTTTTTGAAATCGCATACTCGTTCATTATTTGTTCATTTGCGGCTGATGTCTCGATCAGACCAGATTGCTAAATTGTTATCAAGGACTGCCGCTCAAAAAGGAGATGTGATCGTTCTCCTCAATTATTGAAACCTGGAGCATAATATTTGCGATATGATTGTCTGACACTACCTCTGTGATTTATCACAATTCTGCAAAGAATTCTGAACATTCATTTCTACCAAATCAAACTCTCTTATCTACTGAATTCACAGTAAATATGTAATAATCAGCTGAGTGATGTAAATATGGAACACTTTACATTTGACATTTTAGTATTATTGAGAGTAATGTTTGAATTAGTTTCTATATGGTATTTATATTTTGTCTTTTCATTTAAATTTTACTAGTTGTATTAATTTTGCTGTGTTTTGTCTTTTCTTGTGTTTATTTTTGTGTTTTTACAGTTTGTACAGTTTTTATTATTTTTTTATTTCAGTTGTAATTTGTTATTTAAGTACATAAAGTTAAACTAAATAAAAATCAGCAATATTGCCTCAGCAACTAGCTGAAATAAAATAAGTTTAAGGGTTTTTTCCAGTTAATACATATTTAATTTCAAGTATCAAAAGTGTATTAGGTTTAGTTGGCTATAATAACTCATGCATGTTTTTTATTTTATGCATTGGAACAATAATGAATGGCACATCTGTTGTATGTCAGACAATCCTTTGTTTCTATCACTGTACATTGTGCATCTAATGAAGCATGACTTGTATGACTGGATGCATCTCCATGTGTTTATTTATATATTAACAGCCTGCAGTTTCTAGCCTTCGACACCGAAGCGTCCCACGACATCCTGAGGGTATGGGATGGGCCTCCAGAGAATGAGATGTCTTTGAGGGAGGTGAGCGGCTCTCTGCTGCCGGAGAACATCCACAGCACCCTCAACATGGTTACCATTCAGTTCGAGACTGACTTCTACATCAGCAAGTCTGGATTTGCCATAGAGTTCTCAAGTGAGTTGATTTATTTTTTTCTGGAGTTCTTGATTGGAGCCCTGTATTTCGATTGACAGCATACAGTAACTGCTCATAAGGTGCTAATTGACTGTTAATTGGTTTGAATGTGATTACAGGTTCAGTGGCCACTGCCTGCAGGGATCCAGGAGTGCCTATGAACGGCAGTCGTAATGGAGATGGTCGGGAGCCTGGAGACACTGTGACTTTTCAGTGTGACCCTGGGTATGAACTGCAGGGAGATGTGAAGATTACTTGCATACAAGTGGAGAACCGCTACTATTGGCAACCAAGCCCTCCTGTCTGTATAGGTAAGGGGTTATATCGCAATTTAATTAAATGAATGAATCTGTCAGAATGAGTATTTGGCTTTAGAATTATACAGGCTTTACCACAGCTACACAAATGTAACAGTGCATGTAACATTTGTGTGATCGTTTTATTGAAGTTATTAAATTATATTAAACAAACGTTACAATTAAATAAATGGATTAAAAATGTCAGGATGGGTAGCAGGCTAGTTTGGGACCAAATGTTGGTTTGTGAAAATTATAGTTGATTTTCCTGCATTTTTTAGTTAAAAAAAAAAAGATTTATTTACTTTGACACAACTAAACTTTCATATTTTAGTAATTAAAAAAAAAAAAAAAATTCCATTCATTCATTTTTATTTATAGGCGCCTTTCATGACACTCAAGGTGTCAAGGACTTTTTACTGTAATTAACTGAATACTGATTTAACAAGTTATCTCTAAATTAGGATGTTAATTGTTATATCATTTTAATTGTTAGATGCAGTCAAAAGACCTCTGATACAGATATATGTGTTTAAAACTAGCTACTTTTCCTGGTGGGTTAGTTTTATGATAAATAATAGTTTAGTAAACATACAGTATCAAACAGTTTACTCAAAAATGGGATTTGTGTCCCTGATGCTTTGAAAAAGGCATGATAGTGTCTTGTATTTGTACACTGTATGCTATATGCTGATCTGTAAACATTAGACAAAGCCTCATACATAAAAGTATTGTTTTACTCATTTTCATAATGCATATTCATCTAAGAGGCTGAGTTAATTGGTACATATTGCTTTAGATGTTGACAACAGAACTTGTCTAAAAAGTGCTCTAAAATTAGGCAGTTTTTATCAGCCCATTCTCAAGAGCTGTACACAAACTGAGGGACTCGACACCATTGAGATTCCTTATCATCTCTGTGACATGAAAGTGTGCCCAAATGAATGAATATCAAGTTACGAGATACGGATTGTCTCTTCCTTTCAAAAGATACTTCATTTTGGAAGCAGGAAAGTGAGGGTACAGGATTTTTATCTTATCCTTTCATATGCTAAATAACCTTTCTCTCTTGCTGTAGTTCTCATTCTCATATATAAGATATGAGCGCTTTACATGGCCCGGTTCCTCAGAGGAGCTTAACATTTTCTCAATATCTCTGTCTCTGCATGTTCACACCAGCACTCTTTCTCTGGGCTCCTGGTTCGCACAGATGTTCAAGCCGCGTGTTTTAATAAGAGATTCTCCTCATGTGTTACTAACGCCCATATGCTGCTGATTTGAATCCTCTGTGTTTTCCCAGCTCCGTGTGGGGGCAATCTCACCGGTTCCTCTGGGTTTATTCTGTCACCCAACTTCCCTCATCCATACCCGCACAGCAAGGACTGCGACTGGCTCATAGCCGTCAACTCTGATTACGTCCTGTCTCTTGCATTCATCAGGTAAAGAAATCTATAAGCTATTCTGTATGGCTGTGGTATTGCTTTAGATTGTTGAATAATATGATCTTTTTTTATTTATCAGTGGTTTACAGAAACTCATAATAAAAATTCACACAGTCAAAGGGGGCAGATACAACAACTTAAAAAAATATATACAGTGGGTACGGAAAGTATTCAGACCCCCTTAAATTTTTCACTCTTTGTTATATTCATATTAGGGCTGGTAAGCAATTAAAATGTTTTATCTAATTAATTACATGATGTGCCGATTAATCTAAGTCAGCAAAACAGACAGCATTGAGTCTAAAGTAACACAATATTAACTTCTTACTTACTGAACTGTTGTATAATGTCAGTATCACATTTGCACTGGTGTGATATAAATGAATGAACGAATCAAATGTATGAATAAATGACTCGATGACTTAATCATTAAGACATTTACCACCACCTACTGGCAGTTTTGGTTTATTATTTAGCGCATCATTTCATTAAAGAAATTATTTAATATTTCCATAGTAATAATAATAAAATTAATATAAAAAATTATTAAAGGTATAGTTCACCCACCCAAAAATGACAATTGTGTCATCATTTACTCACCCTCATGGTCCAAAAGAGTAAATGTAATCATTTTTATCAAACAAAAAATTTCTTGCTGAAGCTACTTTTTGTATTGTCTGTTTGATACTTTACACAACAATGACTTTAAATGATCTTTTGGGAGTAATTTCTCAAATATGATGTGTGATTAATTCTCTTCTCTTCTGAAGAATTATCTTCTGCTCTTCTCACCAAGCCTGCATTTATTTGATTCAAAATACAGCAAAAGCAGTTATATTGTGAAATATTTTTTACTATTTTAAATAACTGCTTTGTATTTGAATATATTTTACAATGTAATTTATTCTTGTGATTTCAAACTGAATTTTAGCATCATTGCTCCAGTCACATGATCCTTCAGAAATCATTCTAAAATACTGTATAATGTTACAAAAGCTTTTTATTTCAGACAAATGAAGATCTTTGGATCTTTCTATTCATCAAAGAATCCTGAAAAAATTTACTCACCTGTTTTAAATATTGATAGTAATAATAATAAAAAAAAATTCTTGAACAGCAAATCAGAAAATTTGAATGATTTCTGAAGGATCATGTGACTCTGAAGAGTAATAATGATGCTGAAAATTTAGCTTTGATCACAGGAATAAATTACATTTTAAAATATATTCAAATAGAAAGCAGTTATTTTAAATAGTAAAAACATTTCACAAAAATTACTGCTTTTGCTTTTGGTGAGCAGAAGAGAACTCTTTAAAAACATTTCAAATCTTACTGTTCAAAACTTTTGACTGGTAATTTAT
This sequence comes from Sinocyclocheilus grahami, assembly GCF_001515645.1. Classification (NCBI taxonomy): domain Eukaryota; kingdom Metazoa; phylum Chordata; class Actinopteri; order Cypriniformes; family Cyprinidae; genus Sinocyclocheilus; species Sinocyclocheilus grahami. The sequence goes on along the minus strand of NW_015505328.1, from coordinate 203,618 downwards.
GTGTGTGTGTGTGTGTGTGTGTGTGTGTGTGTGTAGTAGTTGCATTCAAATACATAATTATTTATTTATATACCGTGTATTATATACTGTACATTGTTGAATGAAGTGAAGGAACAAACAGAAAAAAGAAAAATAATTAAATAATACTATGCAGATATACATGTATATATAAAAGAGATATATTTATATATTTTTTATATTTTTCTTTATATATTTATAAAAATGTAAAAATATATTCTGGAACTTATATCTCGACTGAATTTTTATAAGATGTGTATTAGAAAATTGTTATGCACCATTTATAGACAATCAGATATATATTAGCAGCTTCATATTAGCATTTGTGGCAGAATGAACAGGGAGCTTTGTATATTTACCATTGGTGTCCAGGAAGTTTTGTGAATGCAGAGAGTGTGGTTCTCTGTCGCAAGGTTAATATCAGCTGAACCCTCTGTTGTTTTGGGGTCAGCGAGTTTTAAATTGTGGCCAATGAGACAGTAAGACGCACTATCTGAAATAATCTTGCTGTGCGTGTATTCCTGGCCTTTCGTTTATGCCCTCACTTGAGCTATAATATCTCAAACTGATAAGTTCACGAGTTCATTTAGAGGCTGCTGTGTCATAACGCTGAATTCAAAATGAGCGCCCACGGTGTCCTTTGACATGGCCGCAGTCGACGTGTTGAGTAATTATGTAGCGGCGACGGCTATCACTGTCTGAATTAAAATGCATTTCATGTCTGGGAGAGATAATGAGCCCAGCTGGAATTCTTTGCTCCTTTTGTCTGACGGTTGTCCTTTTTTTTCAGCTTCCCCGTCTTGCCTTAAAGGTGTATAGCGGTGTCTCTGCCTTGAGTGATGTGACCAATTAGTATAAAAGCAGGGTTGATAAATTTCCTTCACAGTCCAATCATGTTGCTAATTATGTCCATTTTTCATTTAGCCAACACGTAGCGATGCTCAAGCCGCAAGCAGGATTCTCCGTCCAGCCGGGGTCAGTGTGGGGTTAAGTTCTAGTGCTGTAGAAGTTTGTCGTATTTGGCAGTCGCTGTAGTCCTCCCTCCGTGTTAATGCTAATAGCACTGCTAGCATGTAATTCCCTTCCACCTGGATCAAAGGGTGTCGCGAGGGTCTAGTCCAGGCGTGAGGCCGTGGAATATTAATCAGGATTCACACGCAGTCAGCAGAAGAAGGAGTGCTTAGGTTTCAGCATTTCTCCTTCTGAATATCAGTTTCTCACGAGAGCACTTTGAAATATCGGCGACTGTTGAACACTTAAACTTTGGCTCTTCTTCTTTTTGACTCATCATCTAAGAGCAGTTCCTTTAATGACAGCAATAACTCAAAAACAATCTTCCGTTCTGCCTGTGTGTCACAATTTACAACATTTATCACAACAGGAGCTGCCATTTGAGGCTGTTTTGTGAGTTTTCTGTGCCTAATATTTTTCAAAACCTTCACAGCTACTAGTTAAAGCCATACATCAGCCCCACAACAGATGATGAAGAACTTTTTCTGGGGGGGGGTCTTTTTACCTAGCTCAGCAGGTAGTGTCATTCTCATGGTTGGCGTTACATCTGAAGTAGCCTCTTTCTCATTTGAATTTTGTCCTCTCTCTGAGTAAATAAGCATGTTGGAGTTCTGCCAGAAGTGCAATGTCTCAAACAGGTTTCTAATAAATAGCTCTCGTTTGGTTCCATCTCAAAGACTTTCATTACACAGTCCATTACTGACTTCTTTCTCCTTAAAAAATCCACAATATGAAATATGTCCACAATGAAATTGGAAATTAACAATACACGCGCACCAGCCCTCCGACAAAAAAGTGACCTCTTTTAGCAACACTACAAATGTAATCCCAGCCGGGTGTCTCTCTATTTAGCAACAATACAGTTTGTGCTATCAACCTGATTACTGCAGAAATAATTGTTTTCTGATTGACAGCTACAGAGGGTATGGTGTGGGGGAAAAAACCCAATGCATCTGTTTATCGGAAATTAATGGCTTTTTTAATGTGGTGTAAAGGATCTTATTCTGTGTATGAATTATCCTATAATAACCCCTAAGCAGTGGATTCTGACGCAGTGAAGTGTGGAAGGCATGCTTAGCACTCTCTCTGCATAATGGGAGAAAAAGGGGGTGTAAATCTGATTCAGTCGCAATCCATCTCATGCAAATGACTCCACTGATGGGCGAGACCTTATCATTACACCTTACTGCAAATGAAAAGGTGCACGTGTTTATATGTGTGGCTCTCTGTCTTGGAAATCTTAGAGCATAGCTGAGATGCTGATACTGTGCTGGGAGGTCTTATATCCGAGTTTTAGAAGTATGTGAATGCTGGCATTCAATGCCTGGATATTTATTTAGGATGTTCAACCTTAATTTTAACTGTCATGCAGGCCATATGATCAATACAGAGACATACACTCTTAAAAATAAAGGTGCTTCAAACGGTTCTTCAAGCGATGCCATAGAAGAACCATTTTTGGTTCCACAAAGAACCATTCAGTCAAAGGTTCTTTAAAGAACCATCTCTTTCTTGCGTTTTTGTAATCTGAAGAACTTTCTTTCTCCACAAAGAAACTTTTCTGAAACCGAAAGGTTCTTCAGATGTTAAAGGTTCTTTATGGAACCATTTAGACAAAAAGGTTCTTCTATGGCATCGTGAAGCACCTTTATTTTTAAGAGTGTATCTCAACCTAGACTGTTACGTCTTCTTAATAGTTGTTAATGTTATTGGCGTCCAGAAGTATAGGAAAGATTGAAAATAAGAGAATCGGTTTGTTACCAGAAAATGAATTGTGTGAAGTAATAAACAAACTAGGACACAGAATGAATGGATAAACTTTTAGTTAAAGATTTTCGACAAACCACCAATTGCTCTACAAAAATGTACAGTGAAAACAGAAGTTCAAAAGATAAGAAAACTCATTTACAAATAATATACTCAAACACCAGAATAATCAACTTCAGAGTGAGACAAGAGCGGAGCCTAAATCAAAGAAATTAATAAAACAAAACACCAACTAACTTAAACCAGCTTCAATTCTAATCTAATCAAATGAAAAGAAAATAAATTATTCAGCATATCAATGCCATACTCTACGCTATCTATCAAAACAAAAATTACAAATGTTAGCTCCCACTCCTAATCTAGTGTTTTTATACAATCTGAAATGCTACGTGTTGCTTGTGTATGTCACGTGACATACTAACCTAGTCTCAACTCTGAGTCGGGGAAACGTCCAAAAGAAAACTCTTTGAAGAATACATAGTCAGGTCACAACACAGTCGTCAACAACGCAACACTAAGAACAGCAGAGTAATTGTAAAAACACGAACTCACAGCAGCAATCATAACTGGCGGACTTAATATGTGAACAGCAGAGCCAACAAACTAACATGAGCCCGAGGAAAAACACCACTCCCGTCCAGCGTCACTTCCGACTCCTTATACCCCCCGTTAGACTCCGATTGGTTCCTTAAAAGAAGCTTCGTCATGTCAACAATGAAGAATGGCAGAGAACTCCTCTAATCACAGGACCTGAGAGTTCAAGACAGGGAAAAATGCAAAAATGTTGGGAAAAAACCCTTCCAAAACACTATGGAACGTAACATAGACGTTAAACAGCAAGTTGGCATGCATAACAGGCATTTAGGTGGACAGGTATTTAATCAACACTCCTCTTTTTGTAATTCCATTTTCTAAAAGTAGTTTTGTGGTTTGGTTAGATTTTTTAAAAATTATTAATATGTATTTATTTATTATTATTATTATATTTATTAATATTATTTTTTTATTAATATTCATTTTCAAGATTTTACGATTTTATTTAATTATTTTAAAAGTACCAGTATTCAAATGTTATTTAATAATACTACTAATAATAATAATAAAAACAATACTTGTTTAATCATTTTAAAATAATATTCTGTTATATTTTTATACATTTTTACATTGTTGTTGTTGTCATTAATAATAACAACAGTGCTTTAAGTAATACAGGAGTCAACTTCATGATGAAGATGAAAGATTTTAAATCTTGTGTGAATAAAACGTATATATACTGTATATATATATATATATATATATATATATTTAATTTTTGTTGTTGTTTGGTCTCCCCTATCATTCTAAAACAGGCTCCACTTGCTTTGTACATGTTTTACTTTATACTGCCATCTGCAAAGTTGATCTCAGGACTCGAATATCCAGATCACAGCCTAGCTTTTGATCCTTCTATTCAGAAAACTCCTCTTTGATCATCTGTTCTAGCTTCAGCATAGAGCCCAACTATGACTTCTTGTATATCTACGATGGACTGGACAGCAACAGCCCGCTGATCGGGAGCTTTCAGGACAGCAAGCTTCCAGAACGAATAGAGAGCAGCTCCAACACCATGTACCTGGCCTTTCGCAGTGATGGCTCTGTCAGTTACACCGGCTTCCACCTGGAGTACAAAGGTAGACCCTGACATTTTGAGAGCCTAAATGTCTAAACCCTTAATTAAATACAGTATATTACACATATATCGAACTGCAGAGGGAAGTCAGGCTGTGACTAGTATTCCGCTGATGGTTTAAAGAAGTAGTTCACCCAAAAATGAACATCCTGTCCATGTTTACTCACTCTTATCTTTTTATTGTTTTCCCTCAGAACATAGATTTTTTTAAGAGTTACAGTTCATATTTCATAGTAACCAGACAAGCTCCAAAGTCCCCCTAAAAGGCTCTTTCTTAGAAGAAAAATGTGTTTATGTTGTAAAGAAATCTCAGTTTCAACCAATAACTGTTCATTCTGCAAGCTAAGCTATGCCTAACGGGATTTTCAGCCCTTGCTTTTCCTGCACCTTCTCTCCATCTCACACAGCTAAGCTGAGGGAGTCATGCTTTGATCCCGGTAATGTGATGAATGGCACTCGGTTGGGCAGTGACTACAAGCTGGGTTCCACTGTGACCTTCTACTGTGAGGCAGGCTATGTCCTCCAGGGCTATTCCACGCTTACCTGCATTATGGGTGATGATGGCAGGCCTGGCTGGAACAGGGGGCTGCCCAGCTGTCAAGGTAGGGTCTGCACGTAAAGATGGATGTGTAGGAGAATCTCAGAGAATAAACAGTTTGGGCCTGCTGCCGCAGACCAAACTAAATTAATCAAACTCGTAAAATGGCATGTGCATGCTTCGCTAGCCAAGATCAGTTCTATCGAGGCTGCTGTCTCAAAAATAGCAGTTCATCATGAATGTTGAAGCATAAAGTAATGAGTGATCTGGGTGTTTGTGTGAACAGCACCATGTGGAAGTCGCTCCATTGGGACAGAAGGAACCGTGCTGTCACCGAATTTCCCAAGGAACTACACAACGGGACAGAGCTGTGTGTACTCTATATCTGTGCCCAGGGAGTTTGGTGAGTAACTGAAAATACGAAACAAAATGCAACGCAGCAAAGCCAAAACATAATGGAGTTATGCATTCAATGTGTTTGGTGCGTTTATCATACAAATTATTGGGGATTTTTGTGTCAGGGGTATTATTTTGGGTGTCTCTCTTTATTTTGTTTAAATATGATTTTAAACGTTGAACCATTTTACCATGTTAATAAACACACCCAGCTCTAGTTTAAATTCCAAGTCTTGATTACCTCATCATGTCTTGTACATATGACACTATTACATTCAAATGAATGTTCGCAGTCATTTTGAGTGTATAAAATCATATGAAATATCATACTTTTGAATTACTAGAAAACAGTATGGCCTTGTAAAAAAGAAGTGTGCTTAATTAAGTGTACACTTGTAGTGTACATAACATTTTGAAAGTATATTTTTAAGACTGTACTTGTAGATAATATAATATTAATGAAATAAAAAACATTTAGTCAAACCAAAATTTATTCAGACACCTTCAACATTTCTCACATTATCACAGTTCATTCACTATAGTTTAGAAAATGGTAATAAAATATGACAAGAACTTAAGTCCTCACTTACATAAATGAACTATAGTGTCCTGCAATCACTAGTAAAAACAAATATATAAAAAATGATATATGGTGTCTGAATAATTTTTGGTTTGACTGTAAATGTACTTAGAGTACATTTGCATGACTGTTTATTACTTAGGTTACTTTAAAGTACATTGTAAATCATTGTTTGTCTTTTGTTGTTTTCAAAGACAATAGAAGTAATTATGAAATAGCAAATGAAGATGTGCTTAAGATCTACTTAAAGTGGTCAAAAAGGCAATCTAAACTTCTTCCAATTACATTTAATATAAATTTTTAATAAATTTTTAACTAATTGCAATTAATATGCAATGTAAATACTTCAGTTGGCACTTAAAGTACATATTTTAAGTATATTATTTCTGTAATAAGTACTCTTTTTAAAAGTATGCTGAAGGGTACTTCTTTTTCCACAAGGGTGAGTCTCATCTGAACTATGTTAAAGTATGCTATTCTCCTGTATTCATTTCTATACATTTGATTAGCTCTTTTCTAGACAGGAGGTGTGTAGCTTAGCAACTGGCTTCCTCGTCTTTCTTTTATACTTGAAAGCCATCTGTCGATCAAAAAAAATGTGTAGTTGTCTAGAAGCAAGGTGTTGCACAGTAAGAATATTTCATAGTCTGAGAGCATAGTCAGTCTGGTGTCAGCGTTCCTGTGTCACTGCACAAAGACCAGACCTTCCAAACCAACAGATGAAAAAGAGATGAAGGTTTGAACTGAAATTAATTTTGGTACCGTATGCAGCTCTAATTCAGAGCGTCTGTGAATAACAGCAGTTTTAGAGAAGCTGGCTAATAATTTAAAGGATTCTGAGTAGCTGACTAAACAGAACCAACTATATTTAAGCTACCTAAAGGAATAGTTCAGACAAACCCTAATGACTTTCTTTCTTCAGTAGAACATGAAAGAAGATGTCTTCTTTTGTGTTCCACAGAAGAATGAAAGTCATTCAGGTTTGGAAAAAAAATGATGACAGCATTTTCATTTTTGAGTGAACTATCCCTTTAAAAATATAGAAGCAAATGCAGAATTTGTTAGTAGTTATGTGCCACCCAGATTCCTTGACCTGCTATATTCCAGGGAGACTTGAAATGTTTGCAGACAGCCTATGATTGTAATATCCAGACACCAGTTGGAAAATAGTACAGAGATGAAAGTGTGAAATGAGAAAGCACTTCAAACCTCCCAGTCCCGGTCTCTTGTCTTAGGGTTCATTTTTGTGCTAAAAGAAAGCCACTTTGCTGTCTCAGTCCTGTACCAAGAAGGCTGTGGTTTTGTGAGGTATGTGGTGCCGAAAGGAAAGAAACCATGACAAAAAAAAAACCCTCCTCTGTAAACGTTGCTGTCAGTTTAACTGTTATGGGGATTTTGGACCTCCCTCACAAGCATCATTTGGCATTATGTGAGCTGTATGTGATGTCTCCCTCGAGGCCCATCTCTGGTCATTGGACTGCTCGCGCTCTGATGGAAGGTCCTAAACGAGATAGATGTCATTTGAATTGAAGCCTTCATAAAAAGCAAACGAAAAGTGAAAAACATGATAGCTTTGCAAATGAAAAGGCATGAAAATTAATAGTCAGCAGCTGAGGTGTTTTAGCCCCTGAAACATTGAACTCGCCATGCCATTTTAAACATTGGCATATGTACACGTAGTACTAAACATACTGTGAAATATTGCCTGCCTGTTCCGTTCTAAACATAAATATGGACATATTCAAATTTATCTACTATACTCTAAAGTATTTCTGTCAAATGCGTGGGATACAGATTGTGGCATTGCTTTTTTTCTTACTAGAATCAACAGCAATAAAAATATCAGTACCAGCAAGTAAATGCAAGGGAAACAACAAGCATATTTGCACTGATTTCCAAAAGGATGTTTGGACAAAATTCTGAATTTAATTACAAAAATTACAATTCTGTCATTATTTGCTCACCTTTGTCATTCCAATCTTGTATGAAATTCTTTCTTTCTTAAGTAGACCAAAAAGAAGATTTTTTTTAAATACAAAAAAAAGTCAATGAAATTTTCTTCCAAATCTTCTCTTATGTTCCACAGCAGAAAGAAAGCCATAAGATTTGGAGTAAATTGTGACAGAATTTTTTGAGTAAACTAGCCATTTAAGAATTGCCTTAATTCTAAATGCAGGAATTAAAATGCATTCTAAATTCAATTCCGAATGGTGCGCAGACCTGCTGCTCCTAGGGACAAAGTAATTGTTCAGGTATTTAGATGGATTTTAACCCCAGGTAAATAGTACCTGAGATCTAGACATAAACTGTCACAGCAATTTGTCTTGTTCCCCAGAGCTGCAGTTTAAGCCATTAGTAATGATTGGAATTGCAAAAGGGCTGAGGTTCTTTTACATTAACGAATAATTAGTAAACCATGCCTATCTTTCAAAGTGATATCCGCTTAACATTATCTGCAAAGGTACATCCATTATGCTCAATTAACAGGCAAATGTCAGATAGTGTATTTTAAAAAAATGAATAAATGCAGTCTTGGGCAAAATACTGTGCAACCGAGTGCTGCTTTAATTAGTCCTGTTTGAGTTTGGTGTACATTGGTCATCAGCAGTTCTGTTAGTTCAAATCACTCAGTGTGCAAGTTAAACAAGTCAATGGTAATAGAGCAGAAGAACAAAAAACTAACACAAATAGAGGGTGAAAAAGAGAGAGAAGAAATCCAGGACGGGAGCTCCATAAGTCTAGTTTGTGCTGATGCTGCTGAGCCTCTACATGGTGGACACCTGCTGGGAGGGGGAGCATTCCATTATCATGCACCTGAAGTATCGTCAAACATCCAGGCCAAGAGAGGGAACGATTAAAAGCTTAAAGTGCCTTGTAGAACAAAGCCTGTGCTGAGCATTTGTGTTGGAGTGGAGATAAATATCTTACGGTTGTCATAAAAGTGTTTGTTTTGTCAGATTCAAAAACAGCATGGAGGCAGATCTTATAAGCCAGAGAAGTTCAGCTTTGTGTATTGATTCCTAAAATATTGTGAAACCGGTCTGCTGGTTTTATTGGTGGCTGTGAATTGGGCATAGAATGGCATGCACAATCCTTTGAGACTGGGAAGGAATCATAAAAACTGGCATTGCCATTGCTTAGAGTAGTTTTTTGGCACACAAGACTGGTGGTCAAACCTATATGGGTTATTTAATGGCCAATACCGTTGTCAATATTGATATGTGTACATTTATATAAATATTCAATCATTTGGCAGATGCTTTTATCCGAAGTGATCTACAAATGAGGAGGAATGTTACAAAGTCCTTCATCCTTGAGAGATAATACTGTGATACAAAGTTTCACAGTTGCTGGGAAAAGTATAAAAGTATGAGCTAGATTCGAGAAACACTGCAAGGCAAGAGAGAATAGTACTGTACTAAGTGCTGTAAGTGCAGTCATAGTTTTGAGTGGAGTGCTCATGAAGGAGTTGAGGAGTTTTTTGAAGGTAAAAAGGGATTGTGTGTTTCCGATGCCGTTGGGAAGATCTTTCCACCATCGAGGTTCACTGACTGTGAAGATTCAGGAAGGGAATTTTGTGCCTCTTTTTAGTGATACCATGAAGCATAGTTCTTGCACTGACTGCAGATTTCTGGAGGCAACGTGCATAAGCAGAAGCGAGTATAGATAGAACTGTAGAGATTCAGTGACTACAATGCAGTGATGGCAAATACTGGATTTACTGTACTTATTTTACATATAATTTTTCTTTAAAAATTCACTAAAAATGTATACAATTACAAATTAGGGCTGTCAAAATGGCTGAAAAACTCAATTAGAATTTTGAACTTAAATATGATCAAAATTAGAATTATGTTCGAATTTAAAATGCATAATTTCAGTTAGGGTGAAGAAAAGCTTTTGGTTTCTCTCCTGAGGCCACAAGAGGGCGCATCAAGCAAAATATTACTAATGCACGTTTATTCAAAGCATAAGATAACATGACTATCTGTAAAAAAAAAAGTGCATAATGTTTAAAATAATGTTGATAAACCAATTATAATTAATTAAGTTGCTTAAACAACTATAAACAAAACAGCATCATTTATGTATGTATGCATAGTTTAATACAAAGTGCGGAAAGCCAATCACACAGAGTACATTTTTCATTTAAAAACATGAGATGCAGTGGGATGGGGAAAAAACCCGCCATAAAGTCTCGATATGTGTTTTTTTCAAAGTTAAACTTGCATTAATTTTACATGGCTTTCTAAACATGCGGCTCTTTTTTGCGAGATGCTAGTGCAACGGTAAAAGATAGTCCTTCTAGAAAATGCGTGAAATATGCGTTCTGTGTGAACAGCTTGGTTTCAGTTTTGACGTAAACAAGATCTTCTCCGCATTGATGTTCTCTTTTCCCACAATATTTTTAATGAACAACGCAGCAGTGCCGCATCTAGTGGCTTCAACTGGATATGATAGGCTAACAAAAACATTAAAATGCAGTGACACTTACATCGTCATTGCATCTCGTGCGCCACTGATAAGGCTGCCTCCTTAACGCACACCTAAAATTCGAATGCAACGTTTTTGTTGTTGAAAAAAAATTTGACAGCCCTATTACAAATGATATTTTCTATTCACTACCATTCATTTTTATGTTCCCTAAAAATAAATATTTTATGCTCATCAAAGCTGCATTTATTTAATCAAAAATACAGTAAAAACAGTAATGTTGTGAAATCTTGAAACTGTTTCCAATCAAATATTGAAAACAGTTGTGCTTATTACCAATACTGAAACCATGATGCATATTTTTTATAAGATTCAGATTGATTGAAACTGTCACTTTTGATCAATTTAATGCATCCTTGCTGAGTAAAAGTAGTAAGAGTATTTTTCCTATTTTATGCATAAACCTTACACATTTTTTAGCTGTTAGATTTATGCTTACATTAAGACAAAAGTTTCCCGATGGACAGTATGTAGAGTAAATAGTTATTAAGGAAAGACTGTCTTACAGTGTTGTAGAAACAGTAATTATTAGAAATGCACATTGCATTCGCTGATCATTAGGATCCCCAATCACTACATTCTTTAGAGGGAAACCACCACCCGAAAACACACACACGAACGTGCACATATATGCACAGACGTACCCTCCTTCATCGGCTCTGATCTGTAGGGCAGAGCTCTGGAGTCCTCTGTTAAAAATGCAGCACTTCACTGCCTTTTTTTAATGTTTCATTATCCTGTCACAAAGAATGATGCCGGCAATATTTCAGACAATGACAGGTTTGGTCTGAGAGATGCATTATTCAGAGCATGCACCCCCACCCCATGTTCCTGTCGGCTCCTACCACCCCCGCTGGCCCCGGGCAGTCAATACAAGTATGTAGGGGAATCCTTGCTTGCAAATGGTTGGGGGTCAGGGGGAAAAAAATCAAAATTGATGATCTCTGTCTGTTAAATATTCCACGCTGAAGCCAAAACCTTCAATTACAGCTTCATTACTGCCTGGGTGTTTTGGAAACCATTTTCTGCAAGCTACACAAGTGGGCATAATGTGTTTTTAACTGTTGATCAGAGCACTGCATGAGTGAGCGTGGTTTTCACAGCTTAAGATAGTAAACATTTATGTTGCCAAACAGCACTAAGCCTTGGGTGTTGGAGCTGCAGAGTGGCATGTTGAAGAAGTAATCAGGGCCGCCTCTCAGCGAGATGTTAGTTTTACTTCAGAGCATTAATTATCTGTTAGCTTGTCTTGCAGATTTCAATTTAATGTTGAATCTTTAATCAGTCGAGAGCCGTACGTTGAACTTAAATATATGCCGTGCACCATGCATTAGTCAAACACTCCTGCGTTCGTTATTATTATGTGACAAGCTCGGTCTGTTCGCCTCAGGCATTGTTAATAGGCACTTCGTAGGTGTTACATTAGCAGCAATGTCAACTTCTAGATGTAACGTTATTAATATGTATCATCTGATCTGAATCATCTGCCGGCTGATCAAGGCCCAAGATAAGGTCATTTGTATTTCAGTTGAAATCATATTTCATTCGAAAGTGATTTAGACAGATATTGGCTTCAAAATAAAGATTTACAATAGCATCTGGTTTCACCATTAAGCCTGTAACATAACAGTGAGTAGTGGCAAAATATTGCCAGAATTATATCAGTTTTTAACCTCAATATAAAGATAAAAATCGCCTTTTTCTGTCATTTAGCCTCTGGGTATACATTTTAATATTTAGTTGTATTGAAACATTTATATGATGTCTTTGCTTATGTGTGTGTTTGTGTGCATTTATGTATATATTTATGTATCAGGCTTAGTTATAGTCAATAAAAAAAAAACTAAAACCATAAAAAAACATTTTCGTTACTTGAAATTAAACATTTGCTGATTTAAAATGAAATTATTATTATTTTAGCTGCCATGGCAATATTTGTCATTTTAATTTAATTTGACTTGATGTGCTAAATAAAATGAAATAGTTAATAAAAACTATAGACATATATAAAAAAAACTACAAAATATGACAAAAGCACACAACAAAGTTACTATAACAAAATTAACATGAAAATTGAATATAAAAATAAAAACTAATTCAAAAATAAAAACTATAATAGTATCTCAATTATACTAAAATAACATGGTGTGCATGTGTGCGTGCGTGCGTGTGTATCGACAAGCATACGAGCATCCACAAAATCCACTAAATGTCAGTTAAAAAAAGATTTAGTTTTTCCCATTATATAAATATATAAAGGGTGTGTATATTTATATATATATATATGTAGATATAGAATATGGTCATGCAGAATATGTGCTTTATAAGTACTAATAAACAGCCAATATGTTATTAATATACATGCTAATAAGCAACTAGTTAATAGTGAGAACTGGTCTGCACACACACACACCCCTTTATACCAATTCCTTTTTTTAACTGATATTTTATGGATGCTTGTTGATTTTTTTGTGGATACAGGTCAAGTCAAGTCTGCTTTATTGTCAATTCTTCCACATGTACAGCACATACACACAGAGAATTGAAATTGCGTTACTCTCAGACCCTTGGTGCATACAGATAACACTACAGTAGAACATAAATACAGATAGATACAGATTAAATATAAAATACAAAATACAACTATACAAATATACAAATAGGGTACAATGTAAAATATATATATATATATATATAAAGCACAAGGCATATGGCAGATAGAGTGCAAACCAGTAAAGTAAACAACAGTGCAGATATAATGATTGTAGTGCAAAAAAAAAAAAA